>NC_140213.1:37376271-37590050 GCF_951802725.1 Rutilus rutilus
TTTCTTGCCTTATGCAAACAGAAACAGTTTACTGTAACAGTTGTACACATAATGCTAGTATATCTGAGAATGTGCCATAGCATTCATTCTTAAAATCAAACATTGATGAATGCCAGCGCTGATCTCTGAATTGGCAATTATGTTAAATACCTGGCTTTGAAAAGATTCACTGAACTGTGAAATGCACTTTTAATTGTGACCTGGAAAATGCTTAGGCAATTTTCATCACAAGGTGAAGAAAAAGAGAAGAAAATTGAAAATAAATGCATAACAAGAAAAAAAAAAAGAAAAAAAAAAGAGGAGTGAAAGCACAGCAGCACAACAACAACATAGGGACCTGCTTCCTCCCCATCAGCACACCAAAAAGCCTTGGGGTACAACTCTCGCAACAAAGAACAAGAGTCTATATCTCGCTCTTCTGAAGAATACAATTTCAAAAGAATCCCCTTCTTCTCCCCTTGTACCCCACTCACATTCTGCCCAAATCCCCTGCTCTGGGATCTACATCCGGCATGCCACAAACCGTATTCCCTGATGTCTCAAAACACAAGTGTGTCTCAACATCACTTTCTTTTTGCTTTTAATTTTCCAAGGAATGCTAGTGCCATTTCACGCCTTTCTCCCTACATGCCTAAAGCCAATACCCAGAGCACGAGTGTCTGAGAAACTGCCTCTGCAGCTCCAAGTGAGAAAAAAGAAGCTCCAGTGGATTTTCGAATGCTGTCTGCCAATGAGATCTTTTGATCAGCTGCCAGGTGATGACACATGATGTGCATTAATCTCGCTCTTTCTGTGACTCTTTCCAAGCAGAGGGCAGCGAGCAAGGCTCATTGGTTTGAAAAGTGAAATGATGCCACGTGGGATTTCTTTGTTTCTTATTTTCTCCGCTGTCTCCTCCTGTCTTCTCCGTGCCTCGTTTGTTAGAGGAAAACTCCATGACATCAGCAGAGCTGAGTCAAACTCGCTGCAAAACAACGGGGGGACGAGGTCAGACAAAGCTCTTGTTAAAATGTAGAGTGTTTGCTCTAAAACTGGCCTCCAGTGGGATGGAGGTTGTTTTAGCGCTGACCTGCGCGGTTGCATGCGAGCTGAAAGATCATCGTTTGGATCCTCGTGTTTCAATCCATTGAACCTTGCGAAGTGCTAAACAATTTAATAATTTATGAGAGTGGAGATGGTCAGGCTTGACTTCAGCATGAACACATCATCGATTAAACAATAAAACAAATCTGCTTATTAACTTTTGTCCAAGTTTTAATTGTGAAGACAGACACCCTGCAGCTTACCAAATTACCCAAAGAGGAAAGCAAACTTCATTGTCGACTTTTCGCTAGTACTTTCAAGTTGGCTTATTCTTTCAAAACACTGAAGAATATGGGATTGGTATGTAGCTGCTATAAAGTACTATAAACGAGGACGAGAAAAGCTTGTAAAGAAGCAATTCTGTCAATAATTTTGAGGGGGGGAAAAAGTAGCATTAAAAACTGACATTCGTGATTTAAAAGGAAAATTCTTTAATAATTTATTCACCTTCATGTCATTCCAAACCTCTATGACTTTCTTTCTTCTGAGGAACACAAAAGAAGATATTTTGAAGAATGTTTTAATCAATACAATGAAAGTCAATGGGGTCCAAAACAACACTTAAAGGACAAAAACAAAGACATTCTTCAAATATCTTCTTTTGTGATCCACAGAAGAAAGAAACTCATACATGTTTGGTACTACATGAGGGAAATGTAGATATTTTACACAAAAATGAAAATTCTTTCATGTAGTGTAGGAAAATTGTCTCTCCTGAAGACAAAAACAACAACATATTTTATTGCCCGAGCTGCATAGAGCAGAAATGGCAGAAGAAAATATGTCTGATTCTCTTCCATCATTTCCAAATTAGCCTGAGGGATGCAAGTGCTCGGTCTGACACATGCAGACACACGTTCATGTTTCAAACAGGCCCTGTCAGGGCAGACTGACCCCTCGGCAGATGGTGCGTATCACATGTATCACCCCAGAATCATCAGCGTGAGAGTTGTCACTATTAAGCCGACCTGGACCCCTTGCCCCCGTCTCGAAATCCAGGTGTGAGGGTGACGAGACAGGAGCACCATTTCTGCAGGGTCGTGGCCTTAAATCTATACAGCTCTCATCACTGGAAGATCTGGTTCTGCACACAGCACACAAATATTATTATGCGGATTTCTCTTCGCACCTCCAGTCACAGCTAACAGCTGCTGATGAACGAGAAGCGACGGCTTGTGATGGTGCTTCTCCATTAGAAAAACATAACCAGCTGTTATTTCGAAAGGGGATGGTGGGCTTATTACCGTGATTTCCAGCGGGAGTAGCACTCCTGTTTGGCTGATTATTTTGCGTGGCTGAGATTCTGCAAGGGAGGTACGTGTTTTGTGTTGCTGACAGATAACAGTCTTTTCCTTTCACCAAGGTCTATAGGGACAAAGGACAAAATATTTCATCCCGGAAATTATTATATCCGGGAAAGTCTGAGAAAAGCCATCAGTGAGTTTTATGTCGGCAAAAAGGGGCATATTGTTTTAGATGATTCTCAATTTGTCATTTTGTAATTTTGTGAGGGTGAACTGCAAGCCCATTAAAGGAATAGATCACCCAAAACATTTAAATGTCATCATTTACTCACCCTCATGTTGTCAAGGGCAGAAAAGCAAGATTTTCTGTGAATAACAACACTCTATGAATAACATTTATTTTGAGAATTTGGAGCTTCCATTCTATGCAAACCAGTCCACTGTGCACGTTTCAAATGACATGATTCTATCTCTGCTAGCGATCTTTTCACCTCTCTTGTGTGCAAGCATTTTCCTTATACTAATTGATTTTGCTAACTGCTAACAAGTGAAAACATGCTGATCTGAATGAGACTATTACTGTAAATAATGTGTTCTGTGTTGGATGTGAGTGATAGCTAATAAAACAAACCAAATGAATACATTTGTCTGACATTACTCATTAGTTCATCATAGCGAATGCCTTGAACTATAAAGGGAATAGAGAGCGACAGACTCTGAAAGGAAGTAACCACATAACAGCTAAATGCTGTTTGATTTTTTTACGAATAAAATCATAGAGAAGAGCAAACTTCACTGTCGACTGTTAACTAATGCTTTAACACTAGAAGTGCCATGGCGGTCATTTTGACTGTTTTGAATTTTATATCTGCAATAACTTTGTTGAAAAAATAAATAAACACCTGACTTTTCCTAAAAGTGTCTGTACTTTCATTTAAAATGTTTTTCATATAAATTACACATAAGGCAAAAAAACAAATGAACATATTTATTTACCTATTTCGGCCATAGACGGTCATATTGACCGCACTGAATTTTGCGGTATTATTATACATATACCAACATACACAACCATAAAATGTGGTGAAAAATACACAAAACATATTCCACAACAAATCATTTAAATTGTAATGATATTCAGATCAGAACAAGAATGAAAAAATAACTATAAACAAGCCAAAATGAAATACTTTATAAGCGAAAGTGAAAGTAAGCGGCGTTAGGCTCACGTAACTCTCTAATTAGAATCAAAATGTTTCAACATTTGCGATGTATTTGGATGGTAAACTATTCTTTATTACAGGCTTTGTACTTCACTCACGTTCCAGTATCGACAGAAAAAATCATCCTCTTCACATGGGCAAAATGATACGAATTGTACTAGGCTACTGACTATATAAACAGAGCAGTGGAATTTGTATATGTTAGGTTGAATATTTTATTATTATATTTTATTATGGCTAGAATGAACAGGCTGCAATGTCAAGATTGCAGTGCTGGAATATGGTGTGTGTGTGTAAGGCGCGGGCGCGATCGAACAGTGGAAACATGAAAACATAGGCTACTCCGTCATTTTGTTCAGGACATCTACGGATATTAGCCTATTTATTTATAAATGTATAATTAAACTTGTTTAAATGTACAGTTTGGTGTTGTTTTGTTTTTAAAAGATATCCTAATACAATAAATGCATTCATCTCTCAATTGGGTATTTATCATTAAAGATATAGAGTTTGGAATCTAGCGGTCAAAATGACCGCTTACGGCAAAAGAAAATATTTTGAGGAACTGTTTTTGTCCATTTAAGTGGTTCTTTGTCCATTTAGGTGGAAGAAATTCTTCAAAATATCTTCTTTGACCACATAAAAGCTAAATTGCGTTTTATTTGTTATAAATAAAATCACATCTGAATATAATTTTTCTATCTTTCTATCTCTATGCTTGCTAGTTTGGCAAGCTTTCAGTGCCGCCTCTGTTCTGCTGCCTTTCTCCCACTGACAATGAACTTGTGGTTACAAGCAAGTAAAATGTCCGATAACACTTTATATTAGATGTCTTTATGTACTTACATCAAAATATAAGTACAATGTACTTATTGTGTTTATCTTGTTTTGCAAAACATTTATGGTGCTATTGAGTTGGGATATGGGAAAGGTTAGGGACAGGTTTAGTGGTACGATTAGGTTTAAGTTTGAGTAAAAAGATAAGGGAAGGCACAGTGTAATTATGTACAAATGTATGTACAATACAAATGTAATTACATGCAGGTAATTATAATAATATATGTGCAATGTAAAAAAAACATGCATGTACAGTACATAAGTGCTTTGTTTAAAATGATTGATTTTAAATCCACCTAATATCAAGTGGGACCAAACGTCCTTTACTCACCTAAATAAGGCCAAGACCACTTACCAAAGGCAAGTGATACTGTTCAGTTAAATGACTGAAAAACAGCACCTTTTGAAAAACTTGAGCATTTACAACAAGAGACATCAGAGTGTTAGTCATAAGAGTCATTTTGAAGTTGTCAGCATTACAAAATGATAATTAAGGAGCTGTGTTTTATTGAACTTCACAGCAGATATCTGGCTAAATAATCAAACTCTAAAGAGGAGAGAGTAAAAAAAACTGTAGAGATACAAATAGACATCTGTTCATTCTCAGTACACTCCAACTTTATTTTTTGAGCCTGAACTTTTTCTGTGTGTCAAATTCAAGCACAAAATCTCGAAATGCTGCTGTCATAGTTTTCAACTTTTAGTCCATGGATTTTATGTTTTCAGTATGAGGTAAACCCTTCAATCACTGGAGACAGTGCACAGACAGATCCGCTACTTGTGTAATACCCTGAGCTTTAGTAAAAATTTTCACCCTTGCTTCACATACTCTTCAGCTTCAGAATCAGAGCACATGGTAGTGGATCGTGCTGTCCTGGATAAGGAACAGCTGTTTGAATGAATCTTTAATGTTCACTCACATCGGTGTTTGCCTCTGCCAGCTGTACATCTGTACCATCGTTCTTCACAGTTTCAAGTGCCGATCATTCATTAGCCCACCACAGCATTCTCTCATTTGCAGCCTTCTATATGCATAAATTAATGTTTTGAAATGTGCATTTGTTCACTAAAAGTACAGTGGAATTATGTCATATTTTTAAATATATAATTGTAATATAAACTTAATATTTCTTATTTGGGTGCACAGATTACTCAAGATTATTTCAGCAACTTCTTTTAAAAACGCAGGCTATAACGGCACATTTACTGCTAATGAATTGCTCCAGGTATTGAGCCATTTGCTGCACTGTTGAACTTGATGCAAAGTTTTGTAATAATGCTTTTAGACAAGATCTTACAAAACTGCTTTTATGGAAAAGTTAATGGCTTCTATAGATAGAGCTTTTTTACTTTACCTCAGATCTTATCTGTAGAGTCCACCACTTACATTTACATTTATTCATTTGGCAAACGCTTTTATCCAAAGCAACTTACATTGCATTTCAAGGTACACATTTACATTCTTATCAGTTCTTGCCTTCCCTCTGAATCGAACCCATGACCTTGGCATTGCTAGCGCCAACGCTCTACCGTTTGAACTACAGGAAAGCTAACCCAAAGGTAGAGTTTATAAAGTCTATCAGAACAAAGAGACCCTTTTCCCTGCATTTACCTCTCTGTTACCTTTTAGCATAATTACAGCACCATGTTTAATGTCAGCTCAAATACCATACTAATCAGCATTAGAAAATAGGTCAGACGGTATTACAATTGTTGCCTGCATTTGAAAGGATAAAAGCCTGTGCTTGGTTTTGCATTACAGCAGATCCTCTGGTCTCTTCTCACCCCTGCTTTTGTAAAGCACAATGGCAGATTAAAGCAGGAAGGTTGTGGTGCAATTAAAAGTGGTTTCAACAAGTTTTGGACTCCAAAAGAATGAAAACTAAAATAAAAATGAAACATGTTACCTGCTTGCAGGGCTCAGATGTGCTTGTAGGAACGAGCTGTGTGGTTTGAGAAGACGACGATCAATGGATCCATAGAAAATGGCTTGTTATCTATGTGAAACAGACAGAAGAGAAGAACATTGCTCATTTTCTGCAGCTTGTGTGAGTGTGATGAGTGAGTAAACATGAATCTTCTGTTTGAGAATTCTATTTCCTGTTCTTTTTTTCTTTGGAGGAGGCAGCCGCCGTGGGTGCTCTGGAGAGTAGTGCATTATGGGATTCCATAGTTCTCACAAACAGAAGAGGCCTAATTGGCTCTCAATGAATGGCCATAACCATATATCACAAACCCAATGCCCAAGCTAACAGTCAGCTGAACTATTACTGCTGCAGTTGTCTTTTCCTCATGCGAGCACGCTCGTATCCCAACTCATTCGGAGACAAATATTAACACAAACAACATGTTTACACAGGAGAAAGAGATGAACAGCTGCATTCACGATTCACAGACGCTAAAGCAAATTCACATTTGAACACACTCAGACATCTGTACATGCGGTCTAATATGAACACAGTGAAGAAATAAACACCCATGGCGATTCATCGGTTGCTCTCTGGCTGTGAATTCACGCTGCCTGCACAGCAGACGGGTCCTCTCGTCATTTTATTAGCACTCAAGGGTTGGGGAAGGTGTCTGAAGAGAACACAGCCACTTCGAGAATATAGGATCTGACTAATGCCCTCTTCTTCGTGTTTGTATGCGTGAGCTTGTGTGTTGTAACCTTTGTGGTGCTTATATACTCACTAGACACTAATAAAGAATATTGCTCATTCACTTGAAGAAAATCTTTCATTTAATTTAAATGATCAACTTTGTCTCAGATGTTTCTCCTCATATTCTTTAGGAGAATGATTCAATTGTTGACATGTATTACGGACACAGAATAAGGATTCACTGATTCTCTGAATTCTGATCTAAAAAGTCCAAATATTGTCATGTTATGACTAATAACTGAAATGGCTGATGGTAAAATTGTACTATTTAAAAATAAATGAAAATAAAATACTAAAAAATAAATGTACAATCAATCATTTTAAAAGTTAATTTAGAGATTACAAAATTATATAAGGTACGGTATGAAAAAGATATTCAGATATTCTGATAGGTCCTTAACTCAATGCGCTTGCAATCACATCGTTCTCTATAGGGCACAGCTGATTGGTTCCTGCTGTATCAGTAGCCAATGAGCTCGCTGCTCAACCTTCAAATACTTGGTCAGCATTTGCTAGCAGTTAGCAGCGCACTTTCAGAAACCTTCCTCCCCCTGCTCCACCCGTATAGATCTGCTTCAGTAATTCATGTACACTATATTGTACACAGCAAGCGTGCCGCACAAGCCCTCAAAAGTGAAGCCAAAACGTCTCGATCGCCCCCCGGTGACTGGTCCTAGTATAGGTTATAAGTCCCGCCTCCCCGTGTTATTCAACGGGACGTGAGACCAACTAAACAATTAAATTACACTTCAAATATCTTTTTTCCAAAGGTGGTTTATTTCATTTGCTGTCATTTTTATCACGCTGATGTAAGTTCAAGTGTCCGTTTCAAAAATAAGTTGGCTTTTAGTTAGTTACGTGATGCGGTGGTGTAACGTCATGATTGACAGCTGTGATTGACAGGTTCTCTGAGCGAAGTAGTCACTGAAGCACCAACGGACATTTTTTCGGGATCTTCGGAGGACTGAGGAGATTGTATTTACTATATTTTAACAAGCCTCTTGTCTAACTGCAATCAATTTGTAAAAAAGTGTGCAGAATCCACTCTCCCTGAGTGCATTCTGCGAGAGTGAGGGCGGAGCGCTGATTTCGCGGCTTTACTTCCTGCTCACGACTGCGCAGGTCTGGTCCCGAGATCGCTACTGCGCAGACTCAAGTTCCAATATGTCAGCGCCATATCGGGACTCTGGCGGCTTCAGTTCTCATCAATGGAAGAGAGCAAAGGGGCGTCGTCCATATTTTTTTACAGTCTATGGTACACAGCAGCATGTCTTATTTGCTCACAGCAGCGTGTCGTGTGTGTATTGGCAGTAGCAAGTCCCGTACTTGCTTTGCAGCAGCAACAATAACCAACAGCAGCAGCAGCGTAGCAGATCTATTGCGCCAAGACCAATCATATCAACATTATTACTATGTCCATATCCATTACTATGCCAAACACTCAGAGAGTTGTCATGACAAATACGAGAAATGTTAATAAAATTGTAAAACAATTACAGTCAATATCCAACATTGTGTATCCTTAATATAGAATTCTAAATTGTAATTATAAAACATGCATAGCGCACATAATTGTAATGAAAGGTCCACTGAAGGAAAGCTTGGAGAACCCAAATACAGTTTATTCAAATAATCCCATGGCATGGCATGGCATGGCACAGACTATTAATGACAAGACAAGGGACACCTGTGCACAATCAAGACAATAACCCAATGAAAACATAACAACACAGTAGAACACATGATGAGGGGAGCACATGACAGGATCACATGACTTACAGGACATGAAACATGAGCATGACACAAAACCAAAACAACCCATGATGCTAATTTAGTTTTGGAATAATTTGATTCAGTGTAATGGCTAATTTGAACACAATTTGAGATGAAGTTGTAGAGTAGGATTACTCTGAACCTGACTTCAACTCCAGCTGTTCTAAATTGAATGTCATTGCTGTCTATGAGAAATAATTACATAGATATTTAAGATACCCCATTTGTGATGTTTCTTTCCTATGGGCAGGCCCACACATCCCTAACCTGATCAAAACGCACTAAACAAGATTCTTATTTCGTAAGACACCTACTTTGATTTCATTATGGATGTTTGTGCCATTCTGGATGCAAAATATCTGATCTTCAAATCCATAAACCAGACAACACGAGACATTTATCTCATTCACCACTAAGAGATCTTGAATGTGCGCACACAGTCTGTTCCTGCCCTGGTTTCCAAGGAAAAGAAGCCACAGATCAGGGAGGGCACAGGAAGAGAGAGCGAGACGGGGGGGGGGGGGGGAAAGGGAAGAGACAGAAACACTCTTCTCTGACTGGGTCTTCACAAGGAGGAGTGAATCCATGGAGGGGGAAGAGAGAAAGAATGTCTGCTCATTATTCAGCCTGGCACTCGAGGCCACAGAAAATAGCTCTCTTCATTTTTCTTGTCAAGCTGTGGCTCTGTTAATGGTGTGTTCTCAGTCAGTGGTGAGACAAAGGGGGAGGGGGTGGGGGGCTTTAGCCAGCACCAGGAATGTAGCGAGTCAGGATAAACACTACGACCCTTTCCGATGACCGCTTGCTCTGTTGGTCATCGACCGCCCCGGAAGGAAAGCTGGCTTTTCTGATAAAACACCTTAAAGAAAGCTGGCCCCTTTTTGTAGGGACTGCATTCCTCATTTAGAACTAAATGCGCTTCCTGCCTTGGAGACCATCTCCAGTTTCCTTCCGCTGTAGCCAAAATTTCTGTGAAAACTTTTTGCTGTGGCCGGATCAGCTGGATAATAAGAGCTGAAACATCAGTGTTCCATTAGAGTGCAAGACTGATTTATAAGCGTTGCATGGTTGTCCGGTCTTTCCTCCATTTGGCTCATGATTGGTCTAATTCAATGAGCTAATAAGCTGAGCAGCTGTGACTTCACTGTTGGGCTTCGTGTGCTAAGATGAAAGTGGACCGGCCATCATTATGCACATTTATTACTACACTAGTGACGGGAATGTGATGCAAAGATTCCAGTGGATTATGCATCTATATTGACAAATACATTGTTGGATTAAATTTGTATAATGGATTATGGATTCTATCTATCATATGGAGAGATAGAAAAACACTGTTTCATAGGGAAAATATATGACGTTACACAATCACAGTAATCAGGATGACAGTCATGGATCAAGTCAGGACATCCATGACAGAGTCCAGATTTATAGCCACTTGTTAGTAGTTATTTGTTAGGCATTCTCAGAGCATCTGTTATCTGACATTCTTTAAATCCTGAATTAAGTTTTTGACAAGAGTGCTGTTTTAGAACCTACTATTTCATCTGAATATACTTAGTACTAAACTGTCATATATTATGCAAAAGGCAGTGCGTCAAATAGATACAAAAAATACCAGATGCAGAACTGGTGAGCTGCCTATGGAGCTTTTTCAAGTCACTCAGACATTTCTTTAACAACATATATGTTGCTAATAAATATATGGTCAAACTCCAATGAAATGAACTACTAGTCAAGTCTCTCATGAGAAATTCTATTAATGTGGTCCCTAATCAGTCACTTATGAGGTTCAGTGTGTGGTAGATTTTTCCCTAAACCTAACTATGTACCTGGGTCTCGTCTACAATCGACGTCCTAGAACGTCTACAGTCGACGTTAGTTTCCTATAATATTTACACTCTAGCGCGTCTACAGTCGACGTCGGCCGAGTCTAACCCTATACCCTAGCACATCTACACATCGACGTCGGCTAGGTGTTAATCCTATACTCTAACTTGTTCCCCTAACTAACTTGCTGCGCAGCAATAATACACATACAGACTGCAGACATACAAATGAAGAAGAATTAATCACGGCCGGAGGATCTCAGACAAATTTCAGGGAGAATCCCACCAGCGAACACAAATACAACAGTTTTTATGGAAAAGGGGTATGGCAAAAATGACATGAAACATTACATAATTTCCCCACAATTTGATTGGTTCTTCATAAGCAAACTCTCTTGTTACTAGGTAGAAACAAACTCTGTTTTCTTGATTATTTCATAATCACAAGGTTTCAAGTTTAGACATCTGTCAAGTTTTATTTCCCATATTTGTTATTTTTGCACTCACACAACCAAAATCAAGAGTTTTTGCCAAAGGGGAAACATACATGTAGCAAGAGAACAGAACGTCTTAGTACATGGTGTTAGAATTGTTAGACCTAAAAGAGAAAGTAAGGTTTATCTTATCGATTAAAATCCATCACAAGTGTCATTTAGGATGCTGTTTTGACAGCATCATGTTTTCCTTGAGCTCATGTTTTTGTGGGGGAAAAACAATCCATTTCCTTTTGATGTCTATATGCATTTCTATAAAACAGATCTCTGTATGAAGTATATAAACATCAAACCCTATATTCCTCCATGCCAATCAGAACAGAAACATTCCTAACACAACAGGGTTTGATCTGAAAAAGGAATATGCGTACATGTAAGCAGAATAACATCATATGTCAGCCTATACTAGAGATTGAGGAAGCCTATACAATAGTGACGGCAAGAGTAAATGTGTGCCAGCACTGGGAAATAAGGTCGCGGAGCTGATTGCTGAAAGGAACAGATAACCCTGAGCTGCACGGTCAGAGTTCCTCGTTTAAGTGCTACTGTTGGCTCTGCAGACGAGCCGAACTGTGAATAAGAGCGCGAGGAGTGAGTGGTGATTTTAAACAATGAGAGCTCAGGTAAACTTACAGCAACCTCCCACTAGCTAGGATAAATAGCTTAACTTGAGAATGTGGTAATGATGTAAAGAGAGATGTTGAACTATGTTTTTTCATAAGAGAAATGAAATGCACTTTTAATATTGTGTGTGAGCTTATGTAAATATTTATTATATAAGTAAAACCTACTATAATGTAAGAAAATGGACAGGGAGCTGTCCATGGTGCTGATTATTAAGCTACAATTATTAAGTCTCATTTACTATGTTCTGAAACAGTCTATTGCTTTTTAAGCGATTATTAAAAGACACAGAAATACTATAGAAATGAATGAAATATGATCTGATTTGAATGCTAGTGGATAGAAGTGCCATTTATTTTAACCACTGAAATGAATATTGTGATTTGAAGACAAGAGCTCTGTTTCAAAACAGTGAGCAGCTGTCTAATCACACAACCATCATGAGACCTCATAAGAGAGCAATTGGGAATGGTTCTGCACAGAAGACTCAACTTTGTGATTTTAATAATGTTTGATGTTAGCATGTTGCTACATTAATGGTGTAATACTCTAAGCAACTTGAAAATAGAGCACACACAAATATTGCGTGGAATAATCCATTTTAATTTGTACTGAACTATGTTTTATTGAAACTTTTCAGAATGAAATACACTACCATTCAATAGCCAGTAAAGAGTTCTTTAAAGAAATTAATACTTTTATTCAGCGAGGATGCATTTAAAATAAGACATTTTTAATATTGTAAAATAATATTATTTCAAATAAATGCTGTTCTTTTAAACTTTTATTCATCGATAATGGTTTCCACAAAAATATTATGCAGTTTTTAACATTGATAATAATAAGAAATGTTTCTTGAGGATCAAATCAGCATATTAGAATAATTTATAAAGGATCATGTGACACTGAAGACTGGAGTAATGATGCTGAAAATTCTGCTTTGCCATCACAGGAATAAATTACATTTTAGAATATAATCAAATAGAAACATTATTATTTAATTGTAATAATATTTCACAATATTTTTATTTTTAGTATATAGTTAAATAAATACATGCAGCCTATATACGCTTAAGAGACTCAAGAGAAAAACATTAAAATATCTTACCATCCCCAAACTTTTGAACGGTAGTGCATGTTTTTGTAATGTCCTTTCTGTTGACTCATCCATTTCTTTTGAGATTTTTTGTTTCACTGAACATGTTATAATGCATTCTGATTATCTTCTCCATGAAGGATGGTTATTATAAAATTGGTTACAAAAATATTCCTTAGGAAGTACCATAAAGTTGCTTACTTTTTGGAACAGTCTATGTTCCACCTCCTGCATGATGCCTTAAAATGCCTAAAAAGAGAAGGTGTTCTTGATAGTCACTGGCTTTAGGATATTTCCACAGCAGGTTCAAGTACAGTGTAGTCTATTTTTGGATCATTCTGCAGTAATAAAAGAAATGCTTCTCCTTACACTGTATAGTCTCACACTGAGTTCAAGATGAGAAAAAACTTTAGTGACTTGTTAGCAGAACAGTTCTGACCCAATTAACTGCCTTTGTTTGATAAAGAAGCACTGACCTCTGTTTACACACTCATCTTCCCCTGATTTGTTTTCACACTGCATGGCTTTAATTAGCTTTGGACCTTGCTTCAGGGAATTTGTAAATCCATGTGGATATTTTGCCCAGTGTAATTCAATGTGAGAGATGTCTGCATCTACAGACCAGTGGCAAACAACAACCAAGCTAAAAGTGTAACAACAACAGTCAACTACTCTAAAATGAAGTTGGCAACACAACAAGCAACTAACAAAAGTAGCAACCAACATTAAGCTGTCTAAAGGAACAGGTCGACCAAAAATGAAATCCGGTCATCTTATACAGTACTCACCCTCACAAGACTTTATTTCCTCTGCGGAATATAAAAGATATTGTTGTTTCATTTGTTTTTTTGCCCATAAAATTAAAGTCAATGGGGTGATTCATTGGGTGGACAGAAATAAATAAATAAAAAACGTCTTCCAAATGTCTTCTTTTGTGTTCCACATAAGAATGAATGTCATAGAGGTTTGGAACGAGATGAGGGTGAATAAATTGACAGTTTTAATTTTAGATGAACTATCCCTTTAATGAAGCAATATCATTTGTAAATGTACCAGAGATAAACAGTATAATTAAGTACTTATAATCTATTATAAGTTATATAGTATCTACATCGTTATTATATTAATAGGCTAAATACAAATAGTGAGTTATGACTATGGAGTTCCCTTAAACCACAGTGTGTGTGTGTGTGTGTATGTGTGTTTAATATATTTGTAAACATTTTAACAATGAATATGAATGCAGTTAATGTCCAATTAAGGTTGGTTTAAAGCACATTTTCCGTGACCTAATCTAGAATGAGAACTATTTACTCCAAATAACCAATTAACAGTTCCTTTACTACGAGCTAATTAATAATAATCGTGTTAATAACAGTAACAATGAATGAAGAACTCACTATTATATATAACCTTTTAATATATTAATAATGTAGAAACTACAATATATAAACAATGAATAAACTATAAAATAATAGTTTGTTAATGACTTGTAAGTACTTTATTACTGTATACGTATTATAAAGTCTTACCAAATTCAGGTCTACACACTGTGAACAGCTATATAGTTAACAGTACAATGTGACAGTAAGTCAGAGTAAAAACAAAAACAAAACAAAACATAACAATTTAGCATTTGGTTGCTCTTCACTTCTACTTAAAGGGATAGTTCACTTTGAAATTAATTTTTGATATGTTTTAGCTTACCTCAAGGGCATCCAAGATGTAGGCGTCTTTGTTTCCGCAGTAGTTTCAATTTTGATATTTTTAGGTCAAACCGTTCTTGTCTGTCAGTCATATAATGCAGGTCTATGGTCACTGGCTCAAAACACAAGCACAGAGTCCAAATTAAAACAATTCCCCACGTCCAAATGAAACAATTCCCCATCATAAGTACACATTGATGGCCTAAGACACGAAACGAGCGGTTTGTGTGAGAAAACGAACAGTATTTATATCGTTGTTATCTCTTGAAAACAGCACACGTCCAAATGATCTGACGGCGCGGGCGGGTATAGATATATACATAGATGTCGCCTTGGCTACGGTTTCGTTCCAATGAACTGCAGTAGCGAAGGCGACATCTAGTGTATACATCTATACCCGCCAGCGGGCGGGTATAGATATATACACTAGATGTCGCTTGGCTACGGTTTCGTTCCAATGAACTGCAGTAGCCAAGGCGACATCTATGTATCTATACCCGCCCGCGCCGTCAGATAATTTGGACGTGTGCTGTTTTCAAGAGATAACAACGATATAAATACTGTTCGTTTTCTCACACAAACCGCTCGTTTCGTGTCTTAGGCCATCAATGTGTACTTATGATGGGGAATTGTTTCATTTGGACGATGGGGAATTGTTTTAATTTGGACTCTGTGCTTGTGTTTTGAGCCAGTGACCATCGACCTGCATTATATGACTGACAGACAAGAACGGTTTGACCTAAAAATATCAAAATTGAAACTACTGCGGAAACAAAGACACCTACATCTTGGATGCCCTTGAGGTAAGCTAAAACATATCAAAAATTAATTTCAAAGTGAACTATCCCTTTAATGTATAAGGTAGCTTGTTACTAGGAAAGCTTTTTAGAAAATAACTGAGATGCTGTCACCCTACTGAAAAATGTAGTTAAGCTAGTAGCACTAATGCGTTGGTACTCCTCAATACTACTTCAGGCTAAGCCAGGTATTTCTAATAATTATATTTGTTTCCTTTTTTACAAACTCTAACATCATAATGAAAGGATGTTTGGAAGATGGAATATTACAGATGAATAGAGAATCCTTTCTAGTCCTATTGTGCTATTGTTTTAGATGGAAATAGCATTTTCACATGTGTCGCTCAGCATTTTCTCTCTGTGATGGATACCTGTTTCAGCCTGTAGATTTCCCTGTGACAGCATGCTTTCCCACCACTGATGAAACTGAAGGAACTTTCTCAAGCTGTCAAAGATTTCCCTCTATCTCACATAACTGACAGGCTAACCGTCATTACAGACTCTCACTCTCTCTCTCTCTCTCTTTCAATTCTCTCGTGTGTGCGCACACACAAAGACAAAAATCAGAGATAGGACTGCTGTCAAATTGGGACTATAGGCTGATTTCCTTTAGAAGGAAGGAAAGAAAAATGCTATTACTGAACACTGAACTTTACTAGAGTGCCATACAAAAGAAAAAGGTGCATAATGGTATCTTCTCAGAACCATTTATTTGTCAGCTTCAACCCACACTGACCCTTTCTTTTGTGTCTCACAAAAATATTCCACCGATAAACTCAATGCACATGCTGTCAAGATGTTTTAACTATCAAGATGGTTTACCAGACAAGCTAAAAAAATAAACATAACATAACATATCTTTCATTTCATATGCAATTATATTTGTACCCAGAAGTAGCAAACATGTTAATCTACAGTATGATGAAGAAGCAAAGTCAATAATGTATTCATGTTACGCTGAGGTTGAGGTTAAAGGGTTATACATGAATTATGAATGATATGAAAAAAGATTCTGGAGATCTGAGCACACTGTGGGAATGCCATGTGTCTGTTTTATGGATTCTGTTAATAAAGGCTTGCCCACAGAGATGCAACAAATATAGCAGATCAATAGAGTTCTAAGACATGCAGCCAATGAGCAAGTGCCACACAAAGCAAGACAGATAAAGGCAGGCGAAAGTCAATACGACTGTAAATACATCCAGCTGCACTCACTTATATGGCTTATCCTATGTGCTATCAGTGTTGGGGGCTTTCTGCACAAATCAAATTGGCATGCATTTAAGACTGAAAGAGAAATTGAATAAAAAAAGACAAACATTATGGTTAAAATTCATAATTTGAGAAAAGATGGTGGGAGAATTAAGGCCAACAAGAGCTTGCACTCAGTCACAGGCACAACGTCAGACCTGTGGAGAGAGAAGCCATTGATTTTTCACAGAAGTGCCAGTTCATCATTCTGGGAGACATTTGCGATCGATCCCTCCTTTCATTTGTTTGTGATTTTGTTCGTTTCAAAGCTGGTCGCCATGATAAATTCAGACCCTTGCCACACATCTGAAAAATGAGGAATGCCCAGATTAAGAGAAAGGGGCACAAGAGAATGTAAATGTGAAAGAAATAGTTAATTGTGACTGGGTCATGAAAGCAACTGAGGGTTTGAAAATTCAATTTTAAATAAATCACATCAGGTCTGAAAACCTGAATCCAGGATCATGTTTGTATGCAAATAAGGGACTACTATATGTATAGGCTCAGTTTGGGATCAGTAAGATTGTTAAAGAAATTAACACTTTTATTCACCAGTGATGCAACTGGTCAAAAGTGACAGTAAATACACAATGTTACGAAAGATTTGTATTTCAAATTAATGCTTTCTATTCATTAAAGAATCCTGACTTTTTTTTAGACACGCAAAAAAATTAAGCAGCAACACTGTTTTTAAAATTGATAGCAATAAGAAATGTTTCTTGTGCACTTTCAAACAAGGACTTTATCTACAAACTTTATCAAGCCAGCATTAAAGTTTGTCTAGAAAAACTTTGCTTTTATATAAAAAAAACAGTTTTCTTTGGATTTCAATTCATTTTACTTCCTTGCATTCAAATTCAAATTGCATTTCTGAATCCTGTTTGCTACAACCCTGCTATACATTCAACCTTAATACATTCCATTAAAAGCAAGCAAAACCAAAAACGGTTCTAAAGGACATCCCACGGTGCAGAGAGTTTACAGTCTATTACCTTCAGTGATCACTTTCATCTGAATCTTGTCTTTAATCATTTCCCAGCATCCTTTGAGTCTGGTGGGAAGTAAAAGAGGGGGATGTATCCAGAAACCTCTCTTTCCCCTTCTACAGAGAAAGAAAGAGCCGAACTTATGACCTCGACCCACCGTTCCAGCTGCTAAAAAAACCTTCAGTATCTTGGGTGAAAGCTAATGCAGCTTCAAAGGATGTAGGCAGTATGGAAGACTAAAGAGGACCACTGGCGGTGAAGACTATCTGAGAGAAACACAGCTTCTGCTGTCTGATTAATCTGGATTTAGATGAATCAACCTTAAAAGGTGTTTTATCTCAGAATGATAATGGAGGAGCAATTTCATTTAGTGTTTTTTTTGTGGAATTAAGATAAATCTGGTCAAATCAAAAAACATTTAATCCGGAATGGACAAAAGCTACATCTAATATTTACTTTTACTGTAATTACACTTCATACCATTTCATAATTTTAAATAAACCCCAAAAAATGTGCCTCAGTTTCTGTCTGGTATCCAATAGGCAAAGCTTTCCTATCCCTCCTGATCCCTCTCCCCGGGCCTTTAAAATACTATTAATACCTAATGGGCTTTCTCATTAGATGCCCTTCCAAACATGTTCTGGCCATTATGAGCTCCATTTACTGCCGGGCCTCATGCCTGCATGTACAAATGTGACTCGTCTGCCTTCTCGATTCCCTCTGTGTGTAGCAAACATCTATTAAAGGTATGAAATGCCCCAATTGTGAGAGACTTACTGTTTAAGTGCCTGTGTTGTGAGTGTGTATCTGTAGCCCAACTACTTGTTTTGAAAGAACTGTTTTTAGTGTAAAGAACAGGCAGAGGTATTCACATCTATCACGTCTTTGCTCCCCAGGAAAGCTCAGGGAATCCACTGTAACTGTTACTATAAAGTAAGGAGCGACCTCAGACTGTAATATTACACAGCGCTTGGCCTCGAAATACAATATCAGCACATACAGACACATATTTGGAGAGAAAGGCTCTCTGAGAAGATTACAAAATGATAAAACTACACACTATCGGTCAAAAGTTTGGAATAATTAAAGATGTTTTAAGGTACTATATATTTTTGAATCAATGTGGTTCAAACAACAGAGGTGCGACCATGTTACTATGGTTTTGAGAAAACAGTGGTGGTTAGTTAGGTTAGTTTCTCCGACAATGCATCATACTGTGTTAGTTAATCAGTGAGATGCATTGTTGCAACACACATAGCATTACTGACAGACTGGAAAAAGAGGTGCTGCAACAATGTAAAATATGTGAACAATTATGTTTTTTGAACATTCAAACATGAAAGCCAATTCTAGTAAACCCCAAAAACAAAATCGAAATTTTGTAAAAGGTCATATGGCCTCTTTAATATCTTCATGCCTTATAGTTGCATTTAGCAGATTAGACCTGGGTGATGATATAGTTACTGTACCATATAGTATATTTCGCTTCATGTGAGTATATTGTATGTAAAGCTGAATTTCTGTCAGGACCACTATCATCAAAGATGATTGAAAATTAGCATACAGTTTGGATTGGGGTAATTGGTTCTGTTCTGAGCAAGAACATCTCGGTTACATATGGTAACCCTCGTTCCCTGAGGGAGGGAACGGAGACGTACGTCGTGGTGAACGGACGATAGGGAACTCCCAGCCCATCCATGCAGCCTAGTATGGATAAGAGCAGGGAGCGATATCATTAATGTTCAATAATTAATGTACAATACAATATAATTCGAGAAATTAGTCTGATTCGAAGGGTAATCAGAAGGCCAAGTCCTGACCGGACGAGAGGAGGAGCTTGGGATGGAGGAGGGTGATTATATCCTGAGCAACGTGATAAACTGCTGATAATACAGATTGACCTTTTATATGGATGCTGTGATAAGCGTCGTATTCCAATGAGTAGACGTGGATCAGCTAATGCGAGCTTGACTGACGTGACCTGCCAGAACTAACGCTATGCTTGATATGTATCCACATTTTTTACATAGAGCTGTGTGATAATATGGTTTACATTTTGCGATGATATAAATAACAAAAAAAAAAAAAAAAATTAAGTTGGTATCTGTAATTCTTTGATTATTTTGCACTCTCCCATACGGCAGTCATCTTGGATTTTACACTTTATCACTAACAGTGCTAAAATGTTAAAAATATAACTAATGCACTAACATCTTTGTTGTTTATTTTTCTTTTCTTATGCCTAAATCTAAACAAATTTATTGAGGTTTAAACCAAGAATCAAAAGGTTAAACACTTGTGTGCTACAACTACTACGCATAATAAGAAAATAAAATGGGTACACAAACACTCACATATATCTATTAAGGCGAGACACTACAGGTGAATAGGGTAAAATTTTAAAATAATAGATATCACCATGAAACTTCCTCAGTTCATTACTTACACAAGTTCATAAAAAAAATGTTTTACAAGTTTTTGAAATTTGTATGTTTAATTATGCAAATTAGGTATTATCTCATTAAATATGTGCAATTTTGCATGTTTTTTCAGTAGATATATCTGAAAATATGATAAAGCCAGAAGCAAAATTATTTTTTCATTTTGATTACACACAAGATGAAAAAAGATGTTCAGAGGGATTTCAGGATATATGCTTTCATTAACTAGGAAATCAAAATATACTGTCCATAGCCTTAAAATATCGATTTTCACCATTTTTTAAAAATTAAAATGTCACATAAATCAGGCCAGGAATGATTTATTAACAAATCCCTCTGAACAGATCTTCAGAATACTGCTAAGTGTATAACTGGAAAGTTTGGTGTACATAGGTGCTACATAGGCTGAGATGTTTGTACTGGAGAATGACAAAAAAACGCAAAAAAATTATTTTGAGAAAACGGCAGTTAAAGATTTAATAGTTCTAAATGAGATTTCGTCGTTAGCTTTAAATCCCCCTTTGGACATTCACGATTGGTTACTGATAAAAAGGAAATGCCCATATTTGGTTTACATAGCGTTGTGCAGGAGACTCAGAGCTTTACAACGATCCCGGACATGACAGACTTCAGTGAACAGACGGAGCTCGGCATGTCGCGTTGGAATACTAACTTCCTGGTAAATTCGGGAGAAACTTACTGCCGCAAGTAAACAAAATGTAATAAAATAAACATCGTAATGTATATTTTCAGCGTTTTCTTTATAGCAGCTTGAAAGAATACATATTGAAGGAGTAAACTCGGCCAAAATCTCAAAACTGTTTTTGCCTGCCGTGTCTCGCCTTAAGATTGCTTTGAACGGTTAGCCTGGCTAACGTCAGACCACTTTCTCTTTGAGATGTGGTCTGGGAACTACATGTTCATTTTCTCGTATTTGAGGCGTGGTTTACGAATGCCCAGAGCCGTTTATTGGGCGCTACAAATGTCTATCAAATGCGCCTGTACGTAGCTCATAGCCAATCGTTTCAATTATACCAGATGACGTATGTAGAGCGACAGATATTCAACGAAGAAGACGACGATGGGTCAGAGATTTATGTGTACACCAGAGTCCTGCACGGGTCCGATTTTGTAAATCCGCACCCGCCCGTACCCGCAGTGCTTAAAACAGCACCCGACCAGTTTTCCGACAGCAGCAATAATTAAAATCTTCACCCGACACGCTTAAAATAGAACCGACACCCGACCCGCACCCGAAATAAAATCAGTTTAGACAATCGCATTATAGACACACTTACAAAAATGTTTATTGCCAGGTCATACAGAAGTTATTACACGACAATTAACACAAGGACAACTTCAGCCGAAGCTGTCAAAAGGCCGGTACATGAAGAACATGGCTAACGTTACCACAAAACTGAGTAGCCTAATAACAGACGCGGCTACAACACTATATCTGCCACGCAATTTCGTCTAGCCTACATCTGACAATTCTGGGTTCAAACACGCTCTGCACACCACACATACTTAACAGTGTTAAATATGAAAAATACTGTTCGATAGAACTGCTTTGTTACCACAGTTTCTGCGTGCTTCCTCGGGGATGAAGTTCTACATTTGCGGCTATCCAACACGAAAATGTTTGCAGCAAAGCCTTTCACAATATTTTCTTCAGATAACTCCAAATTTCTCCCACACACTGGACTTAATTTTTGATGACGTATTGTCGACAACTTTACAATCTCCACTAGCTATTCTTTTCTTCAACTCCTCAGCATCCATCTCGACGACTGCAAGCAGATCGCATCAGTTATGATGAATTTTTTAAAGTGAAAGTAGCCTAGGTAACGTTATAGATCCTGGGAGGGCGTGGTAAATAATAAACTGATGTGGATTTTAAATTATTTTATCAACTTGAAATACAGGCATATTTTTGTAGATGTGTTCCTAAAAATATGCATATATTTTTACGTCTGTCATGTTGGAGCCATAGATATAAACAAACTGCTTCGGTGTGTCGCATAGATGTCGTCATCGTCTTGCTGCTCCCTCCCCGTTCTGTGATTGGTTCCCTAGCTGAGGCGAAGATCTGGTCCATTGTATCCAGACTGCCTAGCAGCGTGAATAAAAGCTCAAGGCAGCATGGGGAAACCCAGGCTATTGAACGGTATGAACTAAGTTGAAACTGACATTGTCAGTGATGGCCCACAAACACACCAACCTAAAACTGGTCAATCGCTCTGAGCCATTTAATGACCCTTCCCATAAACCCCCTTTCCATTGAAAACAGCAAGTAATTAACATAGTGGGTGGCTTATATGACTGCAATGACTTGTGGATTAATTTTCACTGTTATTCTTAATATATCTAAGCCACCCTGACTGGGGCTCTATTTTATGGCCAGTTTCCACTCTGCAAGCACATAGAACAAGACAGAAAATTGCTGGATGATAAAATTGCTAATCATAAAGCTTACTATTAGAGCAGATGAACCTCTTCCTGAAATGGCTTTGATTTTTGAGGAGTGAAAAGACAGATCAATGCCTAATTGACAACAACAGCGGATCAGCATGGGAACTACTGTGAACAGCACTTCAATGAAGCCGATCAACTTGTACAGCCACTCGCTCAAAACTGCTCTGAGAGAATACACACACGCGTGTCAACTAACAACCTCCAGCGACAACTATATTAGCGTAGTGTGAGAGGGACGAGTGCCAGGCTAAAAGATTCTGGCAGGCCTTCTCCGTGAAGACATGCCGTTTCAACCCTTATTTCCCTCTCACATCTCATCTTTCTAAGAGTGAGTGCATATGATAATGTCCAGTCATTGACATCTCACTGTGTCAAACATTGAAAGGCACAATCAATTAGCACTTTCCAATGGCTGTAAAATGGTGCTAAACTGCCTCCTTTGAATTACCATGAATAATTTAAGGTTCAAATATTTTCAAAGATTAAGATTACTATTAAAGAAAAAACTTCCCTCTGAAAACACATTAAAAACAAGAAAATGCAGGCACGGGTGTCATGGTTTTTTTATACCAGGTACCAGCAACAGTGTCTGTTGTCCTGTCTGTCAATCAATCAATCAATCAATCAAACTGACATGCTTTGAAAAAATATCACACTATAGCGCTCCGAAAATCTATTCGACTCAAAAATCTGTGGGGGCACGAATGACGTTTCTGATTGCAGGGACATATCAGTTACCCACCTTGATCCTGTGCTCACACATGTTCCTGTACTCTATTATAAATTGTCGCAGACTCTCTATCTCTGGCGGGAAAGGCCTCAGTGGCTATCTGGCCAATCATTTCTTATGCTTTGCCTCTGATGGCGATATGATCTTTAATCCAGTACTAGCCAACTCGTCCTCACATCCCTCATGCACTCAGGCAGAGTCCGAATGAGCCTATCTCTGTACCTTAATAATCATCCAGCGTCGGAGTCCCTCTCATATCAGAACGGAACTTTACCTTGATCTGAAACACAAAGTGTGTGGCTATGTATACAGATAGGAATAGACATGATTAAAATGTAGCTACTTCATGCCAATGGGTCCTTGAGTATTGGAAAGGACCTTTGGATGTGTAGCAAATTAGCTCAAAAGGGAATATATATATGTATATTATAACTGGTTATAACCAATTGCTGAAAGCTGAAGGCGAAAGCTTCTTTGAATTCTTCAGGAGATCTGTTCGGTCCATGGGAAATTTGAATGAAGTTAACTTGAAAAAAATTGCCAGAAAGTCAGCAAGTGTTTGTCTCACAATGTAAAGTATAAAAAAAAAATGAAAAAAAATGATGCATTTTATAGTAACATACTATATACAGCATAAATTAAGACACAAGAAGTGGATTATTTCAATATCAAACAGATGGGATCTGAAAATATTAAAGAAGTGATGCATTCTTAAACCTGGATATCAGCATTTGGACATTCATTAACCTGACTTGCAGAGTGACACTAAGTTACTACTACATATAGGGATATGCATACAACACAGGAAAATACTATATACAGTTGGGGCAGTTTGATTGTGGGTAAAATGGAGCCAATGTCATTTTCTATGAGTATTACAGTTTGTATAGTTTCTGGACCACATGGCTGGTGATGGGGCAGTTGTCTCTCTCCCCTCTGGAATGCACATGAAGTTTGAGAGAGTGGAGCATTTCCAGGTCAGCATACACAAGGACAGCTCAGGTGATAATTGTCAGAGTTCCTATGTTTCATTGTGTTTTTTCCTTGTGACCCAGTTTCCCAGTGTGTCTGATTATTGATTACATTCACCTGTTCAGTTAATTATCTCATTAGTTCCCCTTGTTATTTAAACCCAGTGTTTCCTGTGTTCTTTGTATGGTTTCGTCATTTTTATGTGGATGCTTTTTCCTACGTTTCTCCTGTGTGGATTTATTAAAGTGTATTTATTCCTGGCTTATTCCCTGGCTCCGCCTCCAGCATCTGAACCCAACACTCCACCAAGGCCTATCGACGCATCGTCTCTGCCTTGGCTCCTCCCTCCCTCAGCTCCACCGGAAGCCATCAACCTTACAACTCCACCGGGCTACCTCGTCCCACAGGCTCTGCCTTTGTCGGGCGTCGTTCTGTCTGCACCTTCGGTTCCATCTGGCTTCCCGCTGGCTTTGCCTTCGTCCTCAGTCCCATCGGCTCCGCCGCAGTCTTCAGGTCCACGTGTTCCACCTCGGATGCCCGTCTCTGCAGCTCCATCTTGGTCTCCAGTGCCAGCAGTGTCATGTGGGCTTTTGCCGTGTTAGCTCCACCTGGGTCTCCATCTCCGTTGGCGTCTCCATCGGCAGTCCCCAGGGTGGCCCCTGGTTCCTCCCGCCTTCGACTCCACCCTGGGATCTCTGGACCACCTTCCGGCTCCCCCTGCTCTTGACTTCCCACTGGCTCATCCCACCCTCCACTCCCCCATGGTTTGAATTGCTTGCCCTGGACGGTTCTTCTTTTTCTCTTGTCCCCCCCTCAGAGCCCCCGCCCTCCCTCCTCAGTTGGACCTTGTCTGGCGCGAGGATGCGCCTTTCCAGAGGGGGTCATACTGTCAGAGTTCCTATGTTTCATTGTTTTGTTTTTTCATGTGACCCATTTTCCAGTGTGTTATATTATTGATTACGTTCACCTGTTTAGTTCATTATCTTATTAGTTCTCCTTGTTATTTAAACCCAGTGTTTCCTGTGTTCTTTGTCAGGTGTCGTCATTTTTATGTGGATGCGTTTCTCCTGTGTGGATTTATTAAAGTGGATTTATTCCTGAACTCTCCCTCGTTGTGCACTTCCTGTTAGCAGCGACCATTTTCTTTAGACTTTTTAGAGTCGGGCTGTTGATTTAGTGTGAAAAAAAATGGAAAGGGGGATAATTTTACGAAACCTAAAGCACAATCGAGCATCTTGATCACATCAAAACATTACAGATGAAAGCGAAATAATTTCATAAATATCTGTATTTTGCTATTCAAACAATGCAAGATTTTATGGCTAGCTGCATCTTCTTCACCATATCTCCATGCAGTTTATTACACTTCAATGTAGGCTCTCAAATGAGTCGATGCTAAAGGCCATCTGTCTCTATCTTGTGCCATTCTCATTAGAGCTTGTTGTCCAACGGCGTATCTCGCCAGCACTGATTACATCCACGTTGTTCTTGGACATCCTCTTTTTGTGGTATCTTCTACTCTTCCGTCCAATGCGAAGTTGGCAATCCTGTTTTTATCCATATGAAGCACATGGCCAAGCCACTGGTGTTGTCTTTCATGTACTTTTTGCACGATGGTTTCAATCTGATTGAGGGCCTATCTGATGTCATCGTTTCTCATCTTGTCTGAGATGGACGCCAAGTAGTTTTCTAAGTGCTGCCATCTCAAATACAAGTAGTTGTTTCTCTTCAGCACTCCTGTCCATGCTTCGCAACCATGCATGTTATAATTAGCATTTAGCATTGTTTATTTCCCTACCATTTGCAACCTTATCGGAACAAAGCAGTTGAGAAGTGCTACATTTAAAATGACCAACATTCAGTCTTCTGCATAATGTTTCTGTGTTTTCAGATACACAGGTTTTAGTCTTGCCACCTGCCTGCAAGACTGCTAGAGACCCATAAAAAATCCCTTTGAAAAACAATAGGGTCTCAGCAGAGCATGAAAAAGCAGCATCATCATAACCTTAAATTTATTTGTTCATTGTTTTATGTGGCTATTCCAGTGACCTAATGCACTTAAACTTTGTATTCAGGCCCCAAGCATCTCTTCCTATAAAACATTCAGATCCATGCTCTTCAGAACAAGTTTTCACTCACGCTGCTCAGAGAAAGTTGTTCTTGACTAAACCAGCTGTGGATGCTTTAAGGAAACTAGAGGTTGCTGCAGCTGTGTTGGTCTGCGGTTGATCTATTTCACATGGCTCCTGATGCGGGACGTGCACCTGTGAGGGGTGCTTTACGACCAAAGCGTCCAGTTACTCCATCACATATTGCTACGATCAGCAGAGCGCATAACAGATGCTGCGCGGAATAACAATTACGGTTCAGTTTGTCACAGTTCAGCACAATTCTTTTGACCCATTTATCAAGTGAGCACATATGTACAACCAGACTCAGCTACATCAATATTTCCGATCCTCGTACTTAACGGCTACACCATCGTGACAGTTAGTAGCTTTTAAAAACATAAATACTAATTCAATGTCTTGCGGGAAACGTCCTCTTGAAGGGGTTAGATTAACATCATGAGGTCATAATCGGGGTGCATTGTGCAAGCAGGTGGGGGATTTATATAGGATGGCATTAGTAATTGTGGCTGACTCATTGGAAATGGATGAAATAGTACAATAGGGCCAAGAGCGATTTCGCTGATTGAGCTCTCCGGCTGCAGTTGGGGGCAGCTCACTGTACTTCACATTCAAGTGTTCGCACACCTACCACAGAGCATCCCCTAAACATGTCACTGCTCATCTTGCTAATTACTGTCATTACGCACCAACTCGGGCTGCGCTCTTGCCTGACTAAAGGCACACAGCTGTCAACCTCCATTCAGGTGCGAAGGGAAGGAAACAATGCAGGTTTAAGCTGAAATAGTATTATGCATTGTATAACAAAAGATGCTTTAACATTTTGAATATCATACTACTGTAAGAAATTGAACAACTTTAAAGGGTCATAACATGAAAAAATATATAAATATAGTCTCTTTTAGATCTTAGAAACTAAGCTGTGAAACTGGCTCATTACAAACTTTCGCAACTTGTACTACATGTCGGCAATATCTGTGAGGTGCTTACAAAATTGGTCCACCCAGTCACATTGAAGTAATAGAAGGTATTATTCCTAAACATCAAAAATATAATTATTCCCAAACTAACCTAGCGCTGTTCCTAGATGTGTGTACGTAGCGGCTCTGCATGTCATCCTGAAGGATCCCAACATTAGAAACGAGCAGCTTTTTGTTTTAAACAAGGTCCCTTATCATTTCAGGTTTATGTTACAGGTTTGTAGGGCATTTGGGTTGGGTGGTGGACTCAACAGCAAATCTGTAGTCAGCCTGAGCAGCAAAAAAAAAAAAAAGTTATTTTACCTGTAATGAGTGTGTTTCAACATGGCATGTTGAATTCTAAGGGCCCTATTTTAACGATCTGAAACGCAAGTGTCAAAGCGCAAAGCGCAAGTAACTTTGTGGGCGGGTCTTGGCGCTGTTGCTATTTTCCCGCCGGGATAAATGACTCTTGCGCCCGGCACAAATCTAAAAGGGGTTGGTCTGAAGTAGCTTCATTATTCATAGGTGTGGTTTGGGCGTAACGTGAAATAAACCAATCAGAGCGACATCTCACATTCCCTTAAAGAGCAGGCGCGCTTGTTCTAAACCGGATTCCTATTATAACGGCGGATTTGCCAGGCGCACGACAGGAGCGGTTCAAGGCCGAGGAGACCGAGGTTCTCGTCAGGGACGTTGGGGATGGAGAAACACACCCAAATTAACTTCGGTTAAACAGGCGATGATAATTTGGGTAAATGTGTAAGCTAGATGTATGCTTTTATAATAAAATATCTATCTATCTATCTATCTATCTATCTATCTATCTATCGTAATAATGTATGATTTGCAAAAATAACTGCTGCGTCTGTATGTAGATGAGAGAATCAAAGTGTATGCGCGTTGTGCACACGCTACATTGATTAAGGCCAAGCATGCGCCCTTAAAATAGCATATGAATAACATGCGCAACGCGCCACTGACTTTAAACTGTTTTTTTTTTTCTCGGTCAGTGGCGCAATTGTTTTCTAAACCTGTAAAATAGCATGAGGGAACGTTTGCGCCGGAACACTCCTCCTCTTTGCGCTGAACCGCCCCGGGGAGCGCAAGTGTATTTCTTAGTTAACCGACGAGCGGAAAAGTCCGCTTTGCGCGGGTGCAAAATAGGAATGATACATGAATCGGTGTACAAAGTCAATTGCGCTGGGTGCAAAATAGGGCCCTAAGGGTCAGTGATTATTTTCATGAAAAAAAAAATGCTTATGACTTAATTATGAATCACTATAAGCCATATTAAAAGTGGAGTTCAAACAAAACGTATAAGACTCCTCTAATTCTGATAATGTCAAAATGGTGAGTAGGCATATAAATATTGTTGACATAAAAATGTGCACTTTTGCAAATGCAGAAAGTTGTGTGAAAGAAACCATGCATGTGCACATTTTGGATGCACCTTTCAGGGTTTACGTAAAGTGGGGCTCAAAGCAAACAAGTCAGCATCTTTACTGCTGGCACAACAAACCAACCAGTCAGAGCCAGCTGTAAATTCTCTTCTTTGGATTCATATTCCACTCCTCCTTGGGGGCCACAAAACGCTGTGTCCATTTAATAAAAAAAGGGGGAAATTCCAGTGTTGCTCATGAAACAATGTGGACTATATATAATCTGCAGAGAGAATCCTGCACTGTTCCAGCCATGTTGTATTGTTTGTTCGAATTCCACCAATGTCAGCGAGAGTTTGTCTTAACTAATGCACCATCTGTTTCTTAAGGGGCCCCTCATTAAAATGGAGATGCATAAAAATGTCTTGTGTTTTTTCTCAAATGAACCAGCTTCAGACTGGTCATGCTGGGAAAGGGAAAAGACTAGGGATCCCAGACTGGCTTTATTCCAGTCAACAATCCATTAAGTGTCCATTCACAGCATGAAAACCTGATCTATTGTGATGAGCAGAGGGCAAAATAGAATGTAGTGTCATTACGGCTACCCAATAAAAAGCACAAAAGAAATATCTTTGATGCGCACTCGGAATGAATAGATGTGGCCTTGGTGAGCATTTAAAAAATCTTGTCAACCCAGCCTTTAAAGTATAGTATGTAGTAAATATATTTCATCCATCACTGTTAAAACAGTGTAAATCACAAAATCACTAATGGCAAATTTTGAAACAAAGTTTTTTTGATGCTTTGATGCTTTCTTTGTCTGCTTTACTCCCACAATCCTCTACCGCTTAGCTCTCTTTATAAACTGAATGAATAGAAAAAGCCTGCTCATCTCTGTACTAATGGATACGTACGGTTAGGTATTTGAGCCGTGGAGAAGAAAAATTCTCACTCTTCGCCAGGGCAGTTGAAAAAACCATGTTGTTTGCATATCAATGGGATTTGGAAACCATTGAGAAATGCAATGTTTCTCTTACCAAGAGAAAAGGTACTTTCTCTCTTATGGATTCATCTTAATTTACCACAAATTCAATACATGGACATTTCACCTTTAGCCCTAATGTTACCCAATACAAAAAGAAATGTTCTGGATATAACAAACATTCCCACTGGGAAATAAAGATTAAGCCGTGTGGTTCGTCTCATGTATTGATTCACTTCTATAGTTCTAAACGAGAAAATGTATTTAAAAGCATTTTTCCTATACTTTCTAATTTCCATATGCATCTCATCCTCCTAACCACTTCAGTCCTGGATGAATTTGCTGTTTAACTACATTTTGCGCTGTCGTAGAACTGAATTGGTGTTTACACAGATACGTGATGTTGTACCCATCACTAGTGTAAATCAATATTTTATCTGCCTGCCATCGTTCGGCCCAGCTGAAGGTCACTCCAGAATGAATACTGGCTCCTTTACGAGACATATGATACACTCTAATGGCTTGGCTTTAACCCTAATGCCAAGACAATTAAACTTTCCATTACACTCACAGCCTGAAAATATAGTCAATCACCCTCACAGCCTAATTTACGTCTTAAATTACACGAAGCGAGTCTTTTTTCTATTGCCTTTCATATCACTGGATGATTTTTCAGATACCTAGCTTGAGTACAGCCAGAGACCTCGTTTTCTTTTCTGACACTATTTTACTGTTATTCCAGCCGCACGGATTCTGATGTGGAATCAGTAGGATCGCCCTAGTAAGCTTGATATTTACAGTTCTTCGCACTCAGCTCTGTTTTTCTTGGAGAGTTTCGAGAGCTCTTAGGGGAAGAACACATGCTACACTGCAGCACTATGAAAACACTACAGGCTATGTAGAGGAAAGGGGGAGCAGCTTAGCCTAAAAATCCCAGAGGAATCAACTACAGTCGGCCTACTACATGCCTAAGATAGCCAACTATTTCGTCTTCTCTAGCCCTTTCTTTTCTTTCTTTTCCCTCCTTCCTCTCCCTTGTCAATGCTGGTGGCTTCAATAGTCTCTGCACAAATACTGAATGTTTAGGACTTAACAATGAGATTTGAATTTGATGCAGAGACATTTCTGTTGTTGTTCATTGCTGTAATATCAGTATATTTTCTAATCTTGTATTCGATTATCCTATTCAATTAACCTGATACATGTGTATTGATCCCTGCATATTAATATGGGGCTCCCAAAGCAATCAACATAAAATAAATGGATGAATTAATTTTTTTTTAAAGCAGTTTAGAGGAGGAAATACCTAAACATAGCGATGCCATTAACATTACATTATCAGTTATTACAGTTTCCAAAAAAAAAACATGATTTCCACAAAATTATCATCATACATTGATAATAATAACAAATGTGTCTTGAGCAGCAAATCAGCATATTAGAATGATTTCTGATGGATCGTGTGACACTGAAGACTGTAGAAATGACGCTGAATATTCAGCTTTAACATCACAGGAATAAATGACATTTTCAAATATATTAAAATAGAAAATTTCACAATATTACTATTTTTACTATATTTTTGTTCAAATAGTGAGTATAAAACATTAAAACATCTTACTGAACCCAAACACTTTCAATCAAAAACAATCCATAAAAATATGGTTGATTGAATTATACATTATATAGACTACTGTAATTGGATTGTAATTGTAACTTTGTTTTTAGCTTGTAGGTTACTAATGTTGCTTGACAGTCACATTCCATTATTATCTAAAGCTTTAATACTTTGACAAGCAATTTCAAAGTATTACTTCTGAAACGAAAGGTTCGTTTTCTTGATTCATTCAGAGCTCATACCACCAAATTAGCACGGACACTATACATTTTACTGATCATGCAGGCAGTGGAAATTCTCTCACTTATTCACTCTAGCTTCTTCTCTTTCCCTTTTATATTCCTATTACCTCTTACTAGATAGGCAGCGTGTGAGCGTGTTTTTTGAATGTAGGTGGCTATAGTCATGTCATTTTCCCTCATTGGGCTCACACACCATTACTCCTCCACGAGTCTCATTTTGTGAAGCGAGAGTGGTTCTCATCTCCCCAGCCCGTAATGACCCCACCCCCACCCCCTTATTGTGACCTTTGAGGGCTCACTGTGTCCCCTGCGACCCGCTGTACTGCACCTGCAATTATCTTTCCTAATTACAGCATATCTGCCATTGCGATGAGTTCTCAAAGAAATGTTCTCTCACTCCTAAACATGGCAGGAGAGAGCGAGACAGAAAGACAGAGAGACAAAGAGGAAGAGGACTGGAGAAAGGGCAATAGATAAGTGATAGAGAGAGAAATCTCTCTGCTTTGTCGACCCCTCAATGCGACCTGCTCCCTGAGGAAAGCAATTTAACGCTCGACTGCTTCCAGAGCAGTATATCTGAATCACAAAATAACCTTAGATAAATTACAGACGCTACTTTTTTCAGCACCCTATCTTGAGTCTGGAGATCTATAGACTCACTTCGGTGAAGACACAAAAACCACATAGCAGGGGGCCAGCGGCACACTGTCACTAAGCAACGGTCGCCAAATTGAACATGTAGAGACGTGGTGGGTGGGAGGAAGTCGGAATGCAAGCAGACAGTCAGAGTTCTGCTCAACGGGAGCCCTGACTTCTGTTTGCCTGCGCTTCTCCTTATGTGATTGCAAACCCTTTAGTTCGGAATCACATTTGTGTACACACACGCACACATGTTGAAAAGGGAAAAACAAAATGCTGTAATCTCCACAAGCTGCACCGACTAAAAATGTATGTCCAGACAAGTGCTTTCCCACAAATCTTTGCAAAAAGATTAGCTTAGCTTTCCGCAAACAGCTGCAAGTCTCGATTTGTTGTGTGTACGGAAGACCAAAGCTTTGTCTATTTACCTTCTTTCTACCACTTTGGTCAGCTCCCAGACACATGGAAGAATTCAATTACATGGTGACTGGGGCCTTGACACGGCCCCGCTTCTGTTTCAATCACACCACAGTCAGATATAAGAAGGTGCAGGGGAGGCTGTGTTACGTGTGCGTCTGTGCATGGAGCGGCCAATGAGCCATGCAGTGACACCAACAGGCCCACTGGGACGGGGACAGAAGAGATACTGATCCCCGATGCTTTGTATGAGAACTTGGCTAGACACAAACAAACAAATACATATTTTTACTTACCAAATAAATAAATATAAATAAATAAATAAAACATTTACATTTGTATTATTATTATTACAATAAAATAAATACATATTTTAAATGAATGATTTATTGATTAATCATTTTTATTACTTAAAATAAAATAACAATTTAAATAAATACAAATGTATTGATTTATATTTTCAAATTATTTTGATTTTGATTGATTTATATTTTCAAATACAAATACATAAATCATGAACAAATATTATCATTAATAATAAACAATTAAATAAATGACAAAAAATTTATAATCATTATTATTTACAATAGAAAAGATTAAATGTAAGCAAACAAATGACTGACAGATATATACAGTATATATATATATTATTTTTTAATGTATAAATTAAAATAACCATTATTATTATTAATAAATAATTGAATGAATCACCGAATAATCATATTTACAATCAAATGTAAAAAATAAATAAATAAATAAAAAATAAAATCACCTGAGTGCTGGGCGATATGGCCAAGAAATTATCACAATATTGTTTTTTTTATATCACACGATATCTATATTTATCACGATATTCATTTCCAATTTTTTGGAATGAAATCCATTAAATTTTTTCCAAAATTATGTTTTTCATTTTAATTATGTGTTTTATTATTTAATACAAATTTATATAAACTTTAACAATTTAATCAAGCTTTTAAAATGTAATTAAGTGAAAATATAACAATTAATTTACAACAAAACATTGAATTTTTTTGTCAGATTAGATGCTGCACAACAGCGACATGCACTGACTGGCTGGTGTCACGTTTATTTCTGCTGTGTGATAGTTTGTTAGATTAATCCATATCGTTTAAAAATGTCCAGAGCTTATCAACGTTGTCAATGCCAATTTTATCATGATCTCGATTTGATATCATTCATCGTCCTAACCTGAGCCACAAATGCCATATAATCCCTGACTCTGCAGAAAAATGACATTACCATAACAGTAACTGGCTGATAGAAAAGCAAGCACGCAATTTAAAATGAGAAATTTCTAAAGTACATCATAGAGTGTTAATATACACATAAACATCTTAAATAACTTATCTGTGAAGTGCTGAGAGGGAGCAATGTGATGACTAAACTGAAAAATGACTCGGGTTTTGTGTGGGAGAGCTGTATGGAAACTCAGTTATGTGCCAATAACAGTTTGTGGATGAGGTTATACAGCACTGATTGACTGACTGCCCACTGTTTGGATACCGCTGGTTTCTAGGGGGTGGAGGGGGAGGTGAGACAGAAGGATAAAATTATCATCCTTTTTGTTTGTTATTTAACTTTTCCAGCTGAGGACCATTTATAATGTCAGAAAAGTAATTCTGTGCCAAAAACATCAACAATCATACTTTAATAATTTATTATAAGTTTTATATGATTAAAATCCACCCCCTCTCTGACTTTTTTATTTTATTTTTTATATTGAGCCTTTAAGTCTTCAGTGTAAACACCCACTTTGCATGTGAAATGAAAAACCATTTATAATTTTCCTCTGTCAATAAGGCCTTAACATTTTCAAACTTCTCAAAACTTTCAAGACTTTGTCGAGTCAACATTCTTTTTTCTGAACAAACTTTTCTTTTAGTTAAAAATAATTACAGTTAAAATAATGATTTGGAATTGCAATTATTTAAATTGTAATACTTCCTTAAGTTTCAGTTCAAATTGCAATTATGCATCCAGTTTGCTACTTCAATTCAAATTTAATTCAATTTAAAGTGCACTATGACTTATGTAACTGTTGGCCCTCTAGTGGTTAATAAACAAAACTGCATGCATTTTGCAGAAGAACATTGTTTTGGTTGTGCTTTGGCTCTGTGTGGCTGATAAATATGGTTATCCTACTGCTCATAAAACATTCACTAGGCTTAAGAGAAATAACCAGTTTAGATGGAAAGGATCTCAAGTTGAGTGACGTACAGTATGCAATTTCCTGCAAAAACCATCCCACTAGGTCTAAAATATAAACACTTATAATAGGCTTACCATAGTAAATCAGTGTAAGACAAAAATACGTTTTAGATGGAGTGATGATGTATTGACTCATTGGGTGTCATTCACTAATAACTGCGTGTACTATTCGTATTTATACGCACATTTAAACAAAAACTTTCTGCCTAATTCACAACACGTACGCACTCGCATGAATTTGCTCTTAACCTCGTTCTAATGTTGATGAATTCAGCGTATTATAAATCAGCGACCGCGTGCCCAAGGTAAGTAATGTACATAAATCACACAAAAACCATGTCCATATAAGGGCATTCCGCAAACCTTTTCTTTCGTACTCTCAGCAAACATGACGCTCTCTAAAGACGCGTTCTCGCCTGAGAGCACTCGTAGCAAGATCCTTGAGCGATGTGAAGAGTGCCATCCTCAAAACAAGTTAAAATGCAATAAACACCTTTAAAGGGATAGTTCGGCCAAAAATTATATTTAACCCATGATTTACTCACCCTCACCCGGTAGCGGTCGACGCGCGTTCACGGAGATGGATGCTGGCGTATGACGTAGGACGTAGCGTAGGAAGCGTCGTGACGTAGAACGAACGTGATAGTGCAGCCAGAAAGCAGAGCAAAACAAAACTCTACGTTCGTTCTACGTCACGACGCTTCCTACGCTACGTCCTACGTCATACGCCAGCATCCATCTCCGTGATCACGTTCGTTCTACGTCACGACGCTTCCTACGCTACGTCCTACGTCATACGCCAGCATCCATCTCCGTGAACACGCGTCGACCGCTACCGGAAGCCAGTTATTTTCATTTATAAAGTTTTAAATACGTTTATTTTTACGACAAAACCGCACGGATTACCCTCAGAAGGCCTTCGTTTATCCCCCTGGAGCCGGATGGATTACTTTTGTGAAGGATGCATGCACATTTTGGGACTTGGAGGAGGTGGACCCCATAGCTTCACACTATAACCACTGAAAGATCTAAGACATTTTCTAACTGAAAATGTGTTCGTCTGAAAAAAGATTGAGAACGGATTGAGGGTGAGTAAATCATGGGTTAAATATCATTTTTGACCGAACTATCCCTTTAATACAGATAACACAGCCGTACATAAGTGTATCTGCGTCTTTATGCAGAGCTCCCTAGCAGCTTGAGCTATAACGCATCTTTTCTTACTCTTTTACTGATAGTATGTATATGTATATGTTAGGGATGCACGATGATATCGGCACAACATCGGTATCGGCCGATAAAAGCTTTAAATGACCATCATCGGCATCGGCCGATATGAATATTTCTGCCGATGAGCCTTGCCGATAGGGTGGCGTGTTTCCTATGTGCACGTGACGACCGTGAACATAGCATGAGTGCCAGCAACTTAAACTTCCAACATGTGGAGGCATTTCTAGCATGAGCATCAGTTTGGTTTGAGATGTGCTGGGGACAGAGACGCATTCGCAAGTGCATTTTCAGAAGTGCTGGGTAGAATGCCGCAGTATTTTTTTTTTCTTTCGTGCAGGTCATGTTTCGAAAGACGATGTCCTGTAGCTTACTTATGTAAACTCTCCAAGCTACTATGCTCTCCACAGAGCATAAAATATTCATTTTATTTTATTTTTCGTGTTCGCATTTATGAGGAAAAACAGTGACAGTTCTCGGTTACAGACGTGAACGCTCTGAAAGCGGCACTGATAGAGACTGCTTTAAAACTTCCACAGAGACCTCAAACAGAAAGCACAAAGCCTTTCTAAGTGAATTTTGTTTTGTATTAATTGTATCTTAATTTTAAAAAATGTTTCATCAACCAATTGCCTGGATTTAGCCTAATAAATAATAAGTAAACCAGATAATAGATATCACGACACAGAGGCGCGCGCGTGAACTGGAGTTCGTCTCATAAATGAAACGAAACTCAGCATATAGCTTACTTGCCTCACAGACCTGATAAATATATCTATTATCTACAGAACGTTTGAAATCATATTTTTTAAACATAACAATTCAAAACGAAAGAAAACTATGTAATCCGAAATGTGCATTTCTCCCTGGCGCGTTCACTGTGTCGGCTGCAAAGATGAAGTTGACTGACTCGCGAGCCTACTCCGAAGATCGCGAGTCAGTCAACTTCATCTTTGCAGCCGACACAGAAAACACTTGTTTATTAATAAACAATTAAAATGTCTCCTTGCTATATTTGACATATTCATAATCATTACTTTTGCGCTTCTCTGTGACAACTTTTAGTTGCTTTATTGCAGTGTTGTGCCTGAACGCGTTCATTGAACGATAGTTCATGAACTCGTTCATATTTTGGGCGAACGTGAACTGAACGTACCGCATTACTGCCTGATGAACGTTACTGTGAACTCGTTCATTCTGGTGTCTGTGAACGCCACGCTCTCTCAGTTTAACTTCGTTCAGTAGGATGCCAGATTTCTATAAAGCCTTCCAGGCGAAAACCCACCTAAAACCCACCGTAAACCGCCCTTAATATGTAGCGGAAAAAACACCCAATCTGGCAACACCAGCCACCCGTGTTCGACCTCTTGTTCGATCTCGTTCATCAAAATGAACAAATCTTTTTTCGAGTCATTTCGTTCATTTAAGGGGCTTTAAATGTTAGCCTACTATTAACTGGCAAATTCCCCGAACACATCCACCTACGCAATCTTGATCATATTCTGAATTAAGAAATCATTATAATGCAGTCAAAAATCGTTTACAGGGAACATAAATAATTACTTCACCTCGAGTCTTTCATGAACGACTCATCACTTACGTTACAAATCAAAACAAAAAGCAGCAAGGAGGCGTCGTATGATCATTTAAACGAGTTTTATGATAAGGTCGGTGAAGATGGGAAAAAATCTGACGCATATCTTCAGTGTTAAAACTGATAAAATAATTGTCTGTGGGGGCTGTGGTAATCATTTTGAAAAATAATATCTCGCAACAACATGGAAAAAAAGAACTATGAACTAGTTCATTTTTGGAACTGTGAACTTAGTTCAAAATTTTGAGTAGGCCTATATGAACTATGAACTGAACTAGTTCATTTTAAAATTTGTGAACTGAACTTTGAACTAGTTCATGTAGAAAGTGAACTTTCCCAACACTGCTTTATTGGCAGCGCCACCCTTACATGTTACAGTACATGAACGGGTCACCACCGCATCAGCACCGAAAACAGGGGAGCATTTGGTAGACCTGTTCAAGTAGGAGAAGATGTAAAAAAATGTATTTGAATTTTTTTTTCTATTTATTTTACTTCTAAGGACTGAAGTTTAATGTCTGAACTTAAAAATAAACTGTGGCAATGGCATAAATAATTGACCTATTTTTCAGGGGTGAATGTCTGTCTACATTTGTAAAATTATACATTTATGGTAGAATCAAATGTTGTTTTGTTTGTCTTGTAAATTGCCTTATCTACAACACATGAGTGTAATACAGTAAAGGTAGTACAGGAGAGAGACTTGGATTTCTCTTCAGTAAAATTAAAGTGTAAATATATCAGGGGGAAAATGTGTATATATCGGTATCGGTATCGGCATCGGACAAAATTAGTTTGAAAATATCGGCATATCGAATATCGGCCAAAATGCATTATCGTGCATCCCTAGTATATGTGTATATGTATATATATGTGTGTGTGTGTGTGTGTGTGTGTGTGTGTGTGTGTGTGTGTGTGTGTGTGTGTGTGATGAAATAAGTTTAAAGCAGAACTTGGTAACTTTTTTAACTTAATAAAACTGTCTAGAAATCATTTGGATGGTTAAACAACCTGTTCTGGTGATATTGGTGACTTTCCCCGCTCCCCCCAGCGTTCCCAGGCGGAAAACCAACCTTGCAACTTGGGGACTACCGTCCCGGCAAGATAGAAATTGGAAGTCTCGTGAGAAGCGAGAACGAGAACGAGCGCGAAACACGAATTGCTTTACGGCAATTCGACATAAACACACACGCATGTATGATGTATTACCCACCTCGGTAGACATACTGTAGCTCCACTCGATACAGTTGGTTTGCTCCAATCATAACAAACGCACATGAGCAGCGGTAGAGAGGGGGAGGAGGCCGCCGCAAGTGAGTTTTTTACGGCAGTGTTGTGAAATATACGCCCCACAGCTGTAGGGGGAGCTCGTGGGGAAAACAAAAGGGAAAATCAGCGAAGAAGTGACTAGAGTTGCCGAGTTCTGCTTTAAGATCTATATCCGTTTAAAATTTCATCTAAACATTTATAAGGCCACCAAAAGTGGTTTCAGTTGTTCCTACAATTTTTCATAAATTTAGAATAAATTTGAGCAAAAGTTATTGATGAATCATGATTTGTTCGTGAAGATGTCTGTATGCAGATTTCACACACAAATTCGAGCATATGCATGCTTAGTGAAAAGACCCAATATTTAAATTTTGAACAAAAATAAAATGACATAGTGTACCTTTAAGGTATTGAATTGACATTTAAAATGTAATAGTGCACATCCTATTTAGTACTGTAGTAGAAATGATTTGTGAAAAAGATTTTCCGACATCATCCCATCACACCACTGATTTAATGTGCAAAGGAAGAAAGTAAATTTAATATTTTAAAATTAAAATAAATAACAAAAAACAATACCAATCAATTGCTTCTGATGTTAAGAAAGAATTTGCATTGCCCAACAATTCCTGACCTTGTGAATTTGAACGCACTCCTGTGTGTAATTAACAATCACACTGTTGAGTTGAGTACGCAATAAGCCTGATTAAAATAATAAGCTGATAAAAACCAAAAATGATTTACAGGAAGCCTTGGTGGGTTGATAAATTATACCAACTGCACAGAGAAGCGCCACACTGTCAGGAAGACAAAAGAAAAAGAGGTTGTTGTGTCAAGAAAACTGACTGACAACACAAAGTATCGCGACAATAATTTATGCAGCGCAAGCTACAGAAGGTTTGTGATATCTGCCATATTACCGTGGAAATAACAGACCTTGTTAATGTATTCTGTCTCAGGCATTGCCTGGGGACAATGTTTTCATGTCACCAGCCAGGAACTGCTGGTGTCACTGCGATTGAGCAGACTGTCTCGTGCACGCAGACACCGAGAGCCATGGAAGCCCTCCTGGTGCTTCAGAGCGTGTGCGTATACTCCGGGCTGAGGGTATATCCATCAGCAGAGGTCTCTAGTGCTGGGCGAAGTGTTAAACCAGGCAGTGCCAGTGTGGACGCTGCATTCCCATGCGACTATAATATGCATCACATTTCTTTATTCCCCTGAGGGCCCACTGTCCTGGATGACTGAGCAGCCGTTTGTCTAAAAAGAGGCCATCATTTAACAGCCGTTCCTCTAGGGACTCGCTACTTTTCCCTACATTAATCCCACCTAATTTTTCTCCAAAAGTCATTTATTTAAAAGCTCCTAATACTCTGCATGTCAATCTGAGAAGTGCAAATTATAACAGGCTGGAGACAAACAGACAGGCATGTAGAGGATGTTCTTGTAATGACTAAAAGCACAATAGATTTAAAAATACAGTACACCAAAAAAAAATAAAAAAATGTTTTTGAAATAAGTCTCTTGTGCGCACCAAGCCTGCATTTACTTGATCGCAAATACATTAAAAACAATAAATGTGTAATATTTGATTATAATTTAAAATAACTGTCTATTTTAATATATTTTTTTAAATGTAATTTATTCCTGTTATGACAAAGCTTAAATTCTCCTGTCTTTAATGTCACTTTTGAACTATTTAATGTACCCTTGCTGAATAAAAGTATGAATTGAAAAAAAAAAAAAAACCTTCTAGGCCTACACGCACACATGCAGTGGAGACCATATTGAAATGCTGGGATTAAAATCCTATTTAAACCTGTAAAAGCTGAAAGTTTCAAAGGAATGTGAAAAAAATTGAACTAATCAAATGGGTAAATTTGTCACAATGACCATGTACAAAAGGAGTGCGAATGCAATTTCCTTATTCCACTGAGGCAAAAGATGCTCTTTGTAACATTCTCAAATAATGATGGATAACATGGATCATTAGGTTTAACTTGAGCTCAGCTTAAGTGCTCCTGTCATTCTGAAATCCATGACATTTTCAGCTCAACTGTTCACTCAAATTAATATGCTTATCATATTATTAAAAATCGTATTGAATTAGAAAACTGATCAATTTAACCATTTCACTTATGGCCACATATTTCTGGACTTTTACTGTAAAAAAGGAAGTAATAAACGGTATAGTTTTTACATTTGATGTTACAGCAAAGGAAACTTCCAAATTAACTCGCTCTCTCAGTGGTTATTTCATCTAGTGCCAGACTATTAGCAAGATTCCAAGCTGCGGTCTCCTCATATCAGGACTCATTCAGCCTCATACAGACAGGCTTCACATTCACACTCTCTCACTCTCACTCTCTCTCTCTCTCTCTCTCTCTCTCAACACACACACATTGGTTTTTCATGTTTTATGGTGTTTTTCATATAAACTCAGGTGTATATACCTATGCCGTAACCTTAACCCTACCCTTAAACCTACCCATCAAACAAATCTTTCTGCATTTTTACATTTTCAAAAAGCATCATTCTGTATGATTTATAAACAGTTTTCCTCATGGGGACCAAAACAATGTCCCCACAATGTCAAAAATGACTGGTATTACTATCTTTGTGGGGAGATTTGGTCCCCACAACATTGGCCCCAGGGTTAGGACCACACACACACACACACACCGCAGTGCCAAAAGCATGTGGCAATTACAGTGATTTGTTGACCCTAATCCCATTAAAGGGTTAGTTCACCCAAAAATGAAAATTCTGTCAGTAATTACTCACCCTCATGTTGTTCCAACCCCGTAAGACCTTCGTTCATCTTCGGAACACAAATTAAGATATTTTTGATGAAATCTGAGCGCTGGCTCACTCCTCCATAGACTTCTAGGTGACCGAAACTTGCTGGCCCAGAAAATGTATTAAAGAGATCGTTAATATAGTCCAAGTGGCTCAATCTTAAGTATATCAAGTGACGAGAATACTTTTTGTGCGCAAAAACAAACAAAAATAACGACTTTATTCCACTATTCATTTCCTTCTATCTGGGCCTCGAGTTGGTTCACGTAGTGTTTTTGCGCAGCGTGTCTGTGTTGTACGTCACACGCATCACACACATGACCAGTGTCGGCCAATAGTGAGCCTACGTGGTGACGTACAACACAGATGCGCTGCGCAAAAACACTACGTGAACCAACTCGAGGCCCAGATAGAAGGAAATGAATAGTGGAATAAAGTCGTTATTTTTGTTTGTTTTTGCGCACAAAAAGTATTCTCGTCGCTTGATATACTTAAGATTGAGCCACTGGAGTCACTTGGACTATATTCACGATCTCTTTAATAACTTTTCTGGGCCAGCAAGTTTCGGTCACCTAGAAGTCTATGGAGGAGTGAGACAGCTGTCATATTTCATCAAAAATATCTTAATTTGTGTTTCGAAGATGAACGAAGGTCTTACGGGGTTGGAACAACATGAGGGTGAGTAATTACTGACAGAATTTTCATTTTTGGGTGAACTAACCCTTTAACAATTACTTCAATATATCTTTTATTTTACATCATCTGTGTCATCAATACTTAATGACAGCTTCAATCTGTCCGCTTCTTCAGACAGAGGAGTTTTATAGGAAATACTTAACAGCATTTGCAGTCATTCATTGTTTATGTCACCATTTGAGTCTGTTTGTCACGTGTTCAGTGTTTGATTCATGTTTGCATTTCTGTTAGTGTCTTGTCAGTCTGTTAATTGGTTCAGTTCTCCTCCGTTCTCTCACTGTTTGTCACTACACTCTAAAAAAATGCAGGGTTGGTTTAACCCAAATTTGGGTCAAATATGTACAAACCCAACTGTTGGGTTAAAATTTTAATTTTAAAATTTAACCCAACAGCTGGGTTTGTCTATATTTGACCAAAATTTGGGTTAAACCAACCCAGCATTTTTTAGAGTGGTTTCTAATTGATTGTTAGTTCTGTTCAGGTGTGTCTTGTTAATTAGCTCCTCAGTTCTCTGTCTATTTAAGCCCTGTGTTTTTCAGTTGTGAGTTCTATGTTGTGTTTAGTTGGCTGGTTGTTCCTGTTTTTTTGTATTTGAGCTTGATTCTGAATAAAGACCGCTGCACCTTGATTCTGCTGCAACCAACCGTGACATTTTAAGCGTATAGGTTCGAGATAAAGGAAGTCATTGTCTTGTAGAACGTCATGCCTAAAATCTTATCTCTAAAACCGTTCAAAAGTTTAAGATCGGTAAGATTTTGTAATGTAAAAAAAAAAAAAAAGTCTCTTATGCTCGCAAAGACTGCATTTATTTGAAAATTATTCATAAATAAAATGCAGATTTGGAGTTATTGATGAATAAAGTTTAAAATAACACTATTTATTTGAAATAGAAATCTTTAGTAACATTATAAATGTCTTTACTGTCACTCTTGATTAATTAAATATTTTTTTTATCTTACTGACACCAAACTTTTGAACAGTAGTGTATTTCAGATGTCATACACAGAAATGTAATACCTGTAGATGGAGTTGAATCTGATGTGAGGGTAAAATGAAGATATGAATTATAGTGGAGCTTAGGTGTATAACTCTACGGACATAAACACAGAAGACAAAAATGGAATAAAAAATTCTTACATAAGATATGATATTTGGATTTGGGCCAGTAAACAACTCCCTATAGGGAACTGCACAGAACTGGCAACCACTCTGAACAAATTTGTGGCAATGATGTTTTTCTTTTTGAGACAATATATATGTTAATTTTACATTTGACATATTAAAGAACTTCCAATTATTCGAAGAAATCTACAGTACACCAAAAACAGCATCAATTCCCCTGTTAAAAAGGCTAAATGTACTTCTGAATAAATTCCCATCTCTACCAAAGTGCAATGTGACACTAAATAGTTAACATGGCAAAGATCTTACTTCACGAACCTCTGAAGGGTGTGAAATGGCACTGAGAATGAGTGATAATGAGTTATATTTTAAGAGCATTACATTTGTCAAGAATATTCAACAGCACATGTTGTTGATGAACCACCAAGAGCTTTATCCTATTAATGGTCCATGGAAAAGAGTATTATCGATCATTTTCACAAAGACTTCAGAACAGGAATGTACCATCATTTACTAGACCACACAAAACAGGAAGATACACAAGCACACGAGTAATGGTGAACGCACACTCCGTAATTGGGTGCATCATAAGAAAACACAAGCTTTCAATCAAATTAGCAATGTAGATGAATATGGGGGCTGGGCAGGAACACATTTGAACTGCAATTATGTAAAATTCTCATCAGATGGGACAATCATACATCTTTTTCTCATCAGCTGAGCATAAGGAGCCCTAGGCATGAAAAACACACACGGAGATGAGAGCGGCAACCATTAACCGACTTTATTTCATTGGGTAAATTCAAGATCCTTCTATATCTAATCCATCTCCTGCTCATGAAATGGCAATAATTATGTGCCGCATCAATTAAGTTTCATATAGTCTATGTGCTGTATCTATCAAAGCTTCAGCAACAGGGTTCGGATCAATAAGCGGATGATTATAAGCATTTTTTTTAAGCCTGCGAGGTAATACCCTGTAGCTAGGACTTCAGAAATGAAAGAAATGCAATATATCTCCGTTCATTACGGAAAGATTCTAACTAGAACACAACATAAGGCAGCAAAATACTACGCAGGTCAATATAGGGCTGACTACTAGGCTGGGTGATATACTGAATATTCATGATATATTCGCAGTGATTTTCTTGCGATAAAAAAACATGGTCAATACCTTGTTTACCTCAACCAGTATTCTAAAGAGCATGTCAGAAGACAAGGTTTCATGACCGTTCTTTGCATCACAAGTGTGAAAGTGTTTTATAAGGTCTCTCGTCTAAACTTCAGTAGCAAAAAAAAAAGTGATTCATTTTTGTGAATCATTTCAAATTGTCTGTGAAATGAAATTATTCAAAACATATATAATTAAACAAACTGTATATGACGCTATATTGGTACATGTACATTAAAAATATCATTACATCGGGGTATGACCGGGGGGAAAACAGAGCTTTTAACCATTAAGATTAAAAGTTTGTGTATATATATATCACATTTATTGTATTGTATACTGAATATTAATACAAATATTTAAATGTATTTTCTTAGCAATATCACCAATCCCAAATTTCATGGGCTTGAAAGCAATCAAGTTTAAACAAAATCCCGAATGCTGAAATGAGTGCAATCACATAAGGCTATTGCTTTGCAGTTTAGTAATCTACCCTATTTTCTCCATTAATTTCAATAATTAATTAATTTGGGTTTTAAATCACCCTCTGTAAACATCAAACACCAAAGACCAATTTAGAGAACGCAATAAGAAGATTTGAAATCCCTAACAGGCTGGTTTAAAATAATAAGCACAAACAGGGGGAAAACAGAAGCCAAATTCATGGAGAAACAAAACACTTCTGCCCATTTCATTAAGCAGCCGTGACTCATATGAATTATTCTGCCTTGTTTATGTGTATGCATGTTACCTGTAACATTATATGCCAAGAATGTGAATCAGTAAGTTGAAAGTGAGTTGAAAGTAAAGAGAAAAAGTGACCTTATGAGATTGTGGTACATTATATTTGGAGTGGTGAGGCTCTGTAAATTCCACCACAAAACTGGATGGGACACTTTAGGCCTTTTATATTGTGATTCGTTTTTTCCCTCTATTCCTCCAACACTTCCTGTGGCGATGGCTGCCTCCCATGAAGCTATAATGTATGAGATTTGTCAGTGTCAATTTTACAGCTAATCTCTCTGGTCCACCTAGGCCCTCCCATTCCCCGCCCATTAATTCTGCAGCCTTGTACACCCGAAAGTAGATGGAACAGAGCTAGAGAAACTGCTACACTTTCTCTAGACAAGTTTGTAGCCAAAGTTTAGTGGAATTGTGTGCTTTGTGACACTGCAGCCTCACAAAAACACTCCAAAAGGTCAAATTAAAGGAATAGTCCACCCTAAAATTTCAATTCTGTCATCATTTCCTCACCCTCATGTTGTTCCAAAACTGTTATGACTTTTTTTCCATGGAACACAAAAGCAGATATTTTGAAGAATGTTGGTAACCAAACCGTTTCGGTTCCCATCGACTTTCATTTCTACCAGAAAGACTCGGGAGATAAAATGATATAACAAGAGTCAATTTATTAATAGCTCAGCAAGCATAGTCTTTGGCATAGGCCCCGTCCTTAGCAAGCAATGCGAGGGTAACGGAATCTGCAAATCCCGCCTGAAGATGAAGGCAGGGGCGCAGCCGACCCCCTGGAGGTAAAGGAAGGGACCATCCTGGTGGTGGTGGTGGGGAGGATGGAGGGAAAGGACCATCTTGGAGGTGGATGGGGAGGATGGAGGTAATTGGCGCCGTCAGTATCTGCGAACTCAGACGGATGTAAGTACCATTCTTTTATACTGAGAGTGTTAACACATGATTGGTTAGAAGTGAGTTAATTCATGATGCGCTGATTGAGTCTTCCTGGCAGAACTTAACGCTAAGCTTACATTGTATTTTTTGTCCATATAATGGAAGTCAATGGGAACTGAAACTCTTTGGTTCTCAACATTCTTCAAAATATCTGCTTTTGTGTTCCACGGAAAAAAATTCATACAGGTTTGGAACGAAATGAGGGTGAGTAAATAATTTGGGTGGACTATCCCTTTAAGAATACACAATAAAACTATCTGAAGGAAAAAATCATGTTGTAAAAATCTTTTAAGCAAAGATTTTTCACAACATTAGATTCCCAGAGTGGACACTAGGTGCGAATCTTGAACTTTTACCAGCCACCAAACAGATCTATAGATAAAAAGTTTTTGCAAATGGCTAAGAAAGAGGGATCAATATCTCACCGGTGTAACATTCCTCTCATAAAGACTGTGTTTACTGAGAATGAAATTGGCTGGTTGTTTCAGCTGATATATTACACATCAGCAAATACATTGTACAACCTGATAAAAAAAATCCAGGTCTATTGATCTGCAAGTTCTGTGAATGTAAAAGCTTAAAACACACCATTTTTCATTTCCTACCACAAGTGCAATTCAATATACACTTACAAAGCATTTACACACGCATACACATACAATACCACTGTGATAACCTGTGTCAGGGTGAACCAATTCACTGAGGTTATCCAGCAGGGAGTTACACTGCTAATACTATGTACTTGCCCCAAAATAACCACCTGACAAATACAAGTTTCAGAGAAACTGAGCCTTATTCGTGCATTCAAATAAAGCTGTAGAATGGCTGACGATACAATGATTAAATTCATGCAATGATGAGTTTCAATATATTAATGTTCCGTTTTGATTTTAATCAGCACACCATGCCGATCTAGAATTCATTCATGTAGCAAATATAAATTATTATCGCACATTGTTTCATTAAAGTAAATAGAAGCCAAAATATGGTTGCAAAGATACAGTTCACAAAAATGAAAATACTGTCATCACAACCTCCAGGGTTATGAAAGCCTTTTAAATTTCAGTTCAATTCCAAAATTTTAATTAAGGTAACAAACATGACGCATAATCGCAATTCAAATTTGAATGTGAGGAAGTAGCTATTATAATATTAATGTATAACTATCTTATATCTAGAAAAGCAACATTTGTCATTACAGACAGACGGATGGATGGATGGATAGAAACACAATGAATTACAGCGTGAAATGGATATAAAGCAAGATGCAAGCAAAAACAGACCACCATAGAACGTTCCTATAAAGGTTATATGGAAAATTGGTGGATAAAAAGATTTCCAGAAAGTATATATCCTGGAGTTTATGTGTAATTTATATTCTGTACCCACCAATAAATGAAAAATAACACCAGAGGCTGAAGCAAATATGCGCTTAGTGGCCACTGAACTGTACCTAATCCACATGTAAACAGCCCCAGTCAGTGGGAACCACTAACATTTACATGTTCAGCATTCAGCGACCGTACAAGCTTTTTATACCGCAGATAAATTAGCATTTCACTCTGAAAGGTCATTGCTCTTTTCACTCACTGTGCTGTTTTCCGTTATACAGAAAGACAAATATCAACCTGTCTATGAGATGTCTTAGACCTCTATACCCCGCACCCACCCACACAACAGCTGCATTTTACATCAGATGTATACAGCCTGAAAAATACACATTAGTTAGCACTCAACTCAGAAAAGCCATTTGCACAGGAGCGTATAGAAAGGCGTGATGGATGGTCAATGGTGCATGAAATTATAGTTGTCATTTCCCTGAAAGCTGACGATACAGTTAGAATAAAGAATCTATAAAGTTCAATAACAAATAAGTTACTGTAATTATAATCCATATTAGCACAGAACATCGTGGCCTACTGCATATTTTAAGAGATGAGATTTTGTAACAAATTTAAGATTCCCAGGACAACCATAAGGACAACTACTTAAGAACATGTCAGCAAAACAGACCAAAAGAGACTTCCTGTGCCTTAATATATAATGAATGTGAAGTCCAGTATTGCTTAACTAGCAGCACTAGAGAAAGCAAACTATAGGCTGCACTAGACCTCACAAACCCCAGGGATCAACACTATTCCTCACATAGACAAAGACATTCTGCCAGCTGTCCAATTAAGAGAAAACAAGACTCCCTTGCACTCTCTTCTGCAAAATGTATGTCTTTGTACGTGGAAAAATGGCAACTTATAGTTAATGTATAGAGATGTTCAAGAATATTTCAGTCTTAAATATCTATGGCCAAAAGAATGAAGTATAAAACCCATTTCAAAAGTGAAAATGAAAAAAATTATAAGGGTGGCAATATTTTAAATACTATCGCAATGATAGTTTTACAAGTGATATTAAACATTTCTAATATTGAGATCATTTTATTGTATTTTTGGTTTGGCTTAAACCAAATATATTATCATGAATTAGTTCAAATGGCATATTTAATGAATAGTTTAATACATGAAAAAGCAATGCTTTAATTCTATTTTAGAAAAATAAATTGCTTTACTGGTACGGAAATATTCTTCTTTGTGTTCATTTAGTGAAAAATAGTCTTAATAGGAAAACATGCCTTTGTTATTTTTTACAGCCGTTTATTTTAAAATAATTTTACATATTGAAATAAACATTTTAAATCATATTGGTTGAAATTATGTTAAGGAAATATACAAATAATGACATATATACTGACAATTATCAAAAGACTGAAATAAAATACACATATACTGTAGGTACAAAAGCAAAAAGGTATCTTTGTACCTTATTTACCCATAAATGGTACATAATAGTACCTTAAAGTTACATATTAGTACTGTAAAAGTACATATTAGTACCTTAAGTGCACATATTAGTAACTTTTAGCTTTTGTACCTTAGGGGACTGCCCTGTGACAGCTTTGTACCTTTTTTTCTGAGAGTGTGTGTTTTAGTTTTATCGCACAGCCCCACTCTTAAGCGTTCACTGCATACAGTATGTTCACGGATTATGTGGAAAATAGAGATGTGTGGAAAATTGTGGCAGGTGGAGAAAAGCTGACCTGGCGTAACCCACTTCTCACTGATTTATGGTGGTGGCCTGCCCCGCAGACAGCGCTTTGCCCCGGGTGTCATCAATCTCTCTAGATTTCCGATAACAGCCATCAGCTACACCCTGATCCAACATCGGACCACCACACGCCTAAAAACAGCTAACCTAAAGCTAAAGAGTGGGCTACCTAACAGTGACTAAAGCTCACACTTTGCAACAACTGGCTGTTACACCGCATACATCTAAATGTATAGTTTAAATGTACATGAAATCTTCTAAAGATTCAGAATATAGTGCAAAAGTCATATAGACTACTTTTGTGGTACCTTTATTGGAGCTTGACAGTCATGGTCACAATGTTGTAATATGGAAAAGAACTACATGTTGATTCTTCAAATTTCTCCTTTTGTGTCCAACAGAGGGGGAAATATCTGAAATGACATCAGGGAGAGTAAATTTAAACAATTTTATAACAATTGAAACATTTTTGGTTGAACTGTTCCTTTAAGCAAAAGAGTACAGAAAAAGAACGCAGAAGAGAGGCTGTGAAAGGGGTGAAAGTGAGAGGGGAAGATTTCCCATTCAGAGCTTAACAGCATCACAGCCTGAACTGTGAACACACAGGAAACCCATAACATTTATTCCATCACAGAGAACAAGAGAGAGAGAAGTGTTTCCAAGAACTGTGGTTTGTGTATCAAACAGAGTGATGGAGTAAACGAGTGGGGGTAATATATGAAATGGTCAGAATACAGGAACATGAATGCTTATAATCTATATTCTCTCCTGTATGAGTGAGTGTGCGTGTACGTGTGCATGTGTGTGTGTGTGTGTGTGTGTGGAGCTCCCCACCTGCCTAAATGATCTCCATGACTCACACAGGAGCAGATAATTGGCTCACAAAAATGTGCAGCAAACATTCATCATAATGGCAATGGCCTGAGCAGACACTCTTCTCTCGGTCTCTCTCCCCCGTCTTTCTCTCTAATATGCACTCTTTCTGTCTCTCTGACATGTGTGTAAGCCCTGCTCTTCATTGGCTTTCCTCCTATAGCACTTCATGTGGTCTTAAAGAAACAGTGCTCATCTGGCCCCTGCGGATTTTAGAATTAACCCCGATGAGACTCTGAACACCATGTGCCTAATTGGTATCAATAATTCACAGAATTCATTTAAGCACTGACAAATGAGTGTCTAGAATAGGGGTCAGCAATCTTTTTGAGATGAAGGGCCAATTTGAACAAGAAATATTACAGCTTTGAACCATTAAACTACGTCAAATAGATAGCCGGTTTACTTGTGCAAAGTTAACTTATCCACTGAATGTTTCGTTTCCATGCAAATCATAACTAGGAAGACTGATAGTTAGGCATGCAAACTACAATCAATTAATCAATAAAACTGAAAAAGTTGCTTTGCGGTTGATTTTTAGAAGGCAGCTTCATAATTCAATGTATAAAAGAGCCATTAATACTGAGTGAGAAACATATTAAGTGATGATAAAAACATGTTTTTTCCAAAATTAAAGAACAGTCTTTTTATATTGTCACTGTCCTAAATCCAAACGAAATGGTTAAAATAGTAACATTTAGTTTATAGTATAAACTTAAAATTTAGTTGATATACAATATATTAGAGATGCACCGATTACAATTTTCTGGGCCGATTCCGATTTCCGCTTTTTCATTAAGTTTGACCTGCCGATACCGATTTTAGCCGATTCCGATTTTATTTTTTCTAACCACTTTACAGCACACACAAATATTTATTTTATATCTTTTCTGTAATAGAACATTTTACAATTTGCATAGTACATTTTTTTTTAACAGATAAACACTATAAAATAGAACTATATAAATTACTCCAGGTGTGGGTAATTCACACACATCTAAAGTGCAGTGTTATGGAAGAACCATTTCCTTTTCACATTCAGTATCCAATAATTATTTTATATATGTATTTAGCAAACTAAACGTCTGTATGAAAACAGGGAATGGCAATAAAATATATAAATAAAAAATAAAATAAATATAGCCTTGCAGTATAAAGATATTTCTCAAAGCACACACACGCACAGGCCTATTGCAATCACTTGTACAAACTGAATAATAAAACAAGTTTAAATGGGTACATTTTCTATAAATATTAGTCTTCGTTTTCTTTTCTGACATAGCCTACTCCAGTTCTTGTTAAAACAAGCAAATTCTGTGCATTTTGGGCACTTTTTTTAGGCTATTTTGTCCATCAGAAGTGTGCTGTCCCTTTAATTGAGCGTGAGCAGTGCAGCAAATAGACTCATGAGGTTTCCTACATGTGTGTTCCGTGTGAAATCGACATTTGTCAGACTGACCGGCCGGTCGCCGGTCACGGCCGATCACGTGAAAATCGGCCAATTCCGGTCACCAGCCGATCAATCGGTGCATCTCTACAATATATATTAATTTAAAATGATAAGATAACTAAAATGTAAGGTAACTACATGGGTTACAGTTAGTAACTAGTTATTACATAGTTATTACATAGTTATTGGAATTACTATAATAAGTACATGGGGAACTGTAAACCCAGATTTTGTTTCTAATTAAACTTACGAGTGATCATTACTTATTATTTTATGTTTAGTAAAAACCTGCTATCATTACTAAACAACATTAGTTGTTTGTACTATTTAACTGAAAGAGTCATTGCACTAATCAGGTTTAGCAGAGATAACTTGGTATGTTTAGTTTCATAAGGAAGGGGAGGGGCCAAATCAAAAACCTGCCTGGTCACGTGAAAAGACCCGCGTCTAACGTGCGTCCAAGGGGCTCTACACCTGGCGGGACGAGTATTGAGAATTGTATTGAGTATTGAGAAGCAGACAGTATTGAGAATTAACAGAGGTTTAGATGTTGATGAATTATTGTTTAATTTGTAGTCACCATAATGGTGATGAGTGTTGGCTTTAGTTGGGCTCTTGCCCTTGACAATTGAACATTAGTTTTTCTCTGGCTGCTTTACCTGTGTGTTTAAAAGGCACAATTGTTATAGCAAAAAAGCCAAGAGTATAGTGATCCAGTGACTATGACTGCATATTGATGTATTCATCTATAAAGATTATAAATCATCAGCACCTCATTTCATCTGTTTAATCTCTTATTATCTGGGTCTTTCCATATGATTGATATGAATGTTAATACCACTCAACATGTTTAGTTTCAGCTTGTGTAAAAAGTTAGTGTTCCATGTTAAAACAACTCAACATGTTTAGTTTCAGCTTGTGTAAAAACTAAAGTGGTACAGGGCAACGGGTTTCCACGCGATTTGCGAGTAAAGTAAACTAATTCGGGTTAAGAGTGTAAAATAAACTCAGTGAAAAAATATATAGAGAGAGATCCAATATTACTCCAGTCTTCTGTGTATCAATGTTGTGCTGCTTAATATTTTTGATAATTTTTTCAGGATTTTTTGATGAAAAGGGAGTTCAAAAGAACTGCATTTACTTCTGCATTTGCATCTTTTGTAACAATTTAAATGTCTTTACTGTCACTTTTGATCAATTGACCGCATCACTCCTGAATAAAAGTATATTAATTTCTTTTAAAAAAATTGTTTAAATCTTACTGACCCCATACTTTTGAATGGTAGTGTGTATACGCTCTATTTTCTGTAAATGTAAATTCTTTTAGAAAAAAAATAAAAAATCTGTCTTGAAGGAGACACATGGATCTCCGCCATTTCAGGTAACTTATATCCTGCCTCTCATCTGTCCACGATGATGCGTTTATTTCCGAAGCCTTGTCTACGGTGCTGGAATCTAAACAGCTGTTGCAAGAGAGTTGGCTCTTCATTAAATAACCGTTTCCAATATCCCACCCCCCACAACAAAGACACAGTTTTGCCCTTGTTCTTTCTTTCACTTCGATTGATGCATATTTCATGGAGAACTTCCGCGTGCTTCCTTTCAGTTGAGAAGACGGCTCCAAGCTGACAGGCTGCCTATTACCAGACATTACAATCTCCACTGTCCCCATCGCTCGGAACATCTCTCTGCTCCAGATCCACATGCATTAACTTGTTTTTGTGAAGGTAATGAAGTAGCAATAAAATAGTAATGAAACGTCTCTGTGCGACAAATGATATACTAGCATTTTTCATTACATTAGCTTAAATAATTTGGCTACTGATTTAGTACTGACAAGATGAGGAGTTTTTAGTGAAAAAGCAAGCACATCTTGGGGATATGTTGTGTCTCTTCTGCTGACTGTTACCTACAGGCACACATGCTGGGATGCAGGAGGGTTGGAAATGAGAGAGCTCTCTGGGCATGCTCACCTTTTCCTTTCATGCAAGTGCCAATACCCAAAACCCCTGAAGGCTGGAGAGAGTAATGCATGGAATTAATGTGCTCTGTAATGGGCTACCTTTTGTAGTCAGAATACATTTTTCCTGATCATTCAAATAAAAAGATTTTCACATGATGCAGGCAGTAATGAAAGCAAAATCGTTTAGAAACTGGAACTACATAAGCATACTGTACATTATAGCATGCAGTGTAAATGAGTAACACAAAATTAGAGGATTATTGTAAGTTTTGTACATGTTTGAGATGAAAACAAGAGGTATATAATACCGAACCTCGGATTAAATTTTTAAGACTTACATTTTTAAGAGTTACAAGTTCATTGACACTTTTGTGCCATATTATGTGACCATATAAACAATGCTTTTGTCAATAAACAATTGCGTTAATGTTAGTAATGTAACGATGGTTTATTGTTTGTTCATGTTAGTTCACACAGTGCATTAACTAATGCCAAATACAACTTTTGATTTTAAAAATGTATTGGTAAATCAAGAAATTAATATTAGCTAAGAATAATAAATGCTGTAGATGCATTGCTCATTGTTAGTTAATCAATTTATTTATTAATCATATTGTAAAGTGTTGCCAAAATTGCTTATTTATCCCCTGACCCATACGCTAGTTAATAAATAAATTGTCAACGGTATATCCATGCCACCAAATAGTTGCATGCATAGGTAGAAACCCAGCCAACCGGTGATTGTTGATTTGATATAATGCTTATAGCGAATGAGCCAATAACAGAGGGACATCATGTCTTGTCACTAACATGAGCAGCAGAAAATAAGTCATGATGAGTCAGATACAATGAGTCACCTAAAGCAGGACACTACAGCGTTTGACCAAAACATCTGGCTGTCTTCTTCCTTCCGCAGCACTTACTATAAACCACATATGAAAGAGCCACTGAAAAATAAACTCAGTTGCCCTTTATTTTACATTATTTTACGTATGTGTACTTAAAGTGTACTTAAAGTACTGGGTAATATAAGGTAACTACATGGGTTAAGGTTAGGTTTAGGGGTTGGTTCAGAGTTATTACACAGTTATTGCAATAAGTATATGGGGAACAGGACTGTAAAAAATGCTAAAATAACTGTAAAGTGCTAAAATAAACTGGTTCCATTGTTTAAAGGTACACTATGTGCCTTTTTTGTTAAAAATGTACAACATTTATATAATTAGCGAGTACATCATGAATCCATCTTCCAAACAGTGTTTTTGTCTAGGGTATGCCTATAATAAGTGTTTATATTCAGACTATTTTAGACCAGGGCGGAGTAGCCCATGTACCTGCATTACTCGTACATAATATAATAACATAATAACATAAACAGAGAGAAGTAGCTCCGGCTTCAATGTTCTTTCGCAAGACGCATGCAGTTTTATTTACAGGTATTAACTGCAAAAGTCACATAGTGTACTTTTAATAAAACACATTTCTGTTTCACTGAGCCTTCCATAAAATATTATAATTTATTACCGTGATTTGTGTTAGTGAAACCAGGTTAAAATTCTACCACCCACCTCAATTCTCCATTGTCTAACTTTAGGGCAGCCAATAGTATCTGACTTCTAATCTAACTCAGATCTAATTTTATCTAATCAAGATCCCTTAATATGTAAAACGATTAATTCCCTTACACTAATAAAATAAACATTATCATCACTTAATAATTGCCCCTCGTGTTGGCATTCAACTCTGAAAACAAGATAATCATGATTAACAAAATAATCAAGGTCTTAATTATTACCCATGCTCAAGAAACAATAACATTGTAAAACATCACACAGCACAGCTTTTTTTCAGGCTATACCAAACCAATTCAAGAACTGCACTGGTTAAGACAACATAACTACAGTGCTGCATAATTCATCGCCTGAAATCAGATATTTGTGGATGATTTAACCTATCCTCTCTGTTGCCTTTCAGCTAACATGCGTTATTTGCTGTGCTTATCTCAACAGTACAAATGTTATTTTGTATAATACCCAACTTATCATTAAAATCCACTGGTGTTAACTCTCTAACCAGAGTTATGTTTTCAAGAGCAGCATAACTAACCAGGGAAGAGTTGAACCAGCTAGTCAAAGCCTTGCTTAAATTGCGACAAAGTTCACATTAGTGGCTCAGTAGCTGTTAGCTAATTTGCAGTTAACCTTATACTTAATTTGCCAGCAACATTTGTTCCTACAGCAAGACCTAGTTTGTAGGTCATAAGCTCTAAGAATAGTAACATAGATGATGTTTACATTTAGTTATCCAATAAGCAGCCTTCAAATCCGCAAACAAAAATACTGTTGCAAAGTCTGTTTAAATATTGATGCATGTTAAATATGTAAATAATAAATATTCAGGAGCTGTATCTAAAATTAATCAGGGGCAATAAATAAATATTAAACAAACTGGAAAAACAGACATATTTTTAATTTTTAATTTAGATGAAAAGGGTGCACTGTTTAGATTGGTATCATCATCACAGAAGTCAGTTCTTCATTCATAGTTTTATCTCATTAAATGTTAACCAGAGTAAATGTTAACATTATCAAATACTGTATGTAGGACTGTCATGATCATGAATTTTGTGCTAACGATTAATTGTCATACAAATAATTGTGATTCATGGTTTAATTCTGTTTTGTTCATGTCACTTATAGTGTAATACATAATTTTTTTTATAGGCCTATAATATATATAATAATAATAAAATAGGCCCATATGATAAACTTCAATGCTGTGAAAATTAATAGCATTTATAATATATATAAAATAACATAATATAATATAATACATACTGTAACGCAATCTGACTAAACACATAATTCTTAATTTCTTAAGAAGAAAGACCTATGACTATTTTTGTAGTTTATAACAGTGTTTTTTTTTTTTTTTTACTCCCTGGCCGATTATGTTTTTCTCGCTAATTGATGCCATTTCTTTAAGAACTTAAATTTTAAATTGGGATTATCTCAAATAATTGTGCTTAGACAGAATAATACGATCAAATACGATTAATCACCAATTGGAATTCAACTAAGTTTAATGGTGCAACCACAGCAAGGCTAAGCTGTAACTGCCAGTTATCAGCTAAAACATTAAAATAATTCATCTTATTAGCCAGAATTTCAGTATCATCACTATGCTTGCAAATCAAACAGAGAAAGCAGGTTACTTGGATTAAATCTGACTTTGTCTTAAAAAGCAGAGACAGATTGTGAAGCCAAAGCACCTCTGTCACTAACAAATCAGGCTTTGGCTTCAAGTTTCACAACAAAGCCTGTTTGTGTGGTTCAACGACGTCATCATTGCCCACAAAATATCACTTGCTAAGTCTAACAGATGGCCCAGATTCCTCCCACTTTCCTCCTCTTATGACTATACAGTGACTCTGCCTCTTCCTCACCCTCTCTCAGCCTGCATTCATCAAAACCACCGAGCCGAAACCCTGCTTCGTCCTCCCCATGCGAGGAAAATTAAATTCACCTGTCCTGAGAGTAATTTCACCTTTCACAGAGTGGAAGACAGACACAATTAGCGCCTGCACATGCATCACATCAGTAGTCTTTGAGTTCAACTGAAAATGTTGCACCCAAGCAACACCTTAACCTTGTTAAATCACACTCTTAAACAGAAAAACAGTTCAAGGTTTAATTAAGGCCTCGTTGAGTAATAACCAGCATTTGTGATCTGTAAAAGTAAAGTAAACTGGACTTTGTGCTCCATTCATTTACACACAAATGCTGGAGAACGGAATCGAAAGCCCATGCGAGGAAGTCTCGTCTGTGTTTGGTGTATTCTGATATGTGATTTTTTATAGATTTTTTTTTTTTTTAACATGACAGGATGCAAACATCGCAAGCTGACCTCCTGGCTCAATGCAAAGATTTTTGTTTATATATTTTCTTCATAACTTGATGAGCAATAGCCTTGTGGGCAGCGCTGACCCGAGTTTGAGTCCCGGCTTGAGATCCTTCGTGTTCTCCTTTCTCTCCTCCCTATTGCTTCCTGTCTCATATACACTATACTATCTAATAAAGAAATAAAAGGCTAAAAATAACTTAAAAAAAAAAAGCTTCACGGCTTGCAATGTTGCGACAAAGTAGAGCAGATTCAGTATTTTCCCATTGTTAATAATGAATTACTGTTAGTAGTAGGAGTAGTAGTAATAATAATATTACTAGTATTTTTATTACTATTATTATTCATTTATTATTAATCTCAAATATTATAGAATTAATAATAACAATAACAATTATGAGAGATAGTTCTATAATATTTTGTGATTTATTATTTAACAGAAGTCCTACAGCATGACCTCATATCCTGCTGATAATTATTATTGCAGGAAATTAATTAATTAGCCTACCATTCATTTATAATATGAATTATTGTTAGCAGTGGTACTCATAGATGGATAATAATATTAGAACAATAATTATTAGTAGTAGTAGTAGTAGTATTTGATTTATTATTTATTTAAAACAGAAGCCCTAGAGCATGACATAATAGTCTGTTGCTGATAATTATAATTAATTCAAATTATGAATAATAATTAGTAGTAGTAGCATTAATAATTATATAATTGTGATATATTTTTTATTTCAAACAGAAGCCCTATAGTGTGACATCATCTCATGTTGGCGATATCCATTCCAGGTCCAAATTTGCATGCTCAAAGCCCAGTGTGACCGTACCTTTAGTCGCAGAACAGCTGCTCCAGGTGAGCGTTCTTAACACCGAAGTGGCCAATCAGAGGTCAGGGCTAGAACAGCGATGAAAAATGTGGATACTTGCGAGAGCAGGGTGAGATAACGTTGACACACCTTTTCCACCTGCTTCACTTATTCACGGGCACCTTAATCCTCTGCCACAGTCAAAGCCTGGCATCCTCATGTCAGAGCACATCTATAGTGGATTAAAATAGGACAGCTAATTACCATTTACCTCAGCAGGATCATGGCTGGATGTTGGGATTCTAGCTTTCTTAATGCGTGTAATTGTCTGTTGAATAATGCCGACCCACGCTCCTTATATCTGACTTGGCTCACTCACTCATGAAAAGACACTCATGAGTTGATAAGCGGGATGCTGCAGCTTAAGCCTTTCGAGAAACACTAATGCCAAGTGCTGGTGCGGGTCCCACTTACTGCGTGAAAAGTAGTTTATTAAACTCCCTCAGGAGTCCCACCGGTACAATTAATGTTGAACTTTGCTATAAGGTAATCATATACGTATGTTTTTTAGACTTTGCTGAAAACAACTTTTCCTCTTAGCAAAAGAAAATCCGTCATAAGAGCTTGAGCACCGTTGTGTAGCTCAATGTGCTGATTCGCTATGATTAAAGGTTTAAATCCAAAAAGTACAGCACAGGCCCCGAGTTTAACACAGAAGTGCATCTGAAATATACATGGAGTATTTTTTCTCAAAAGGACTTTGGATGTAACAGTGGCATTAATAACCTACAAGTTCCAGCCACACACTTCCATGCCACATATTGAACTTTAAAACTTATAGTTACACATCCAAAATCATCTAAAAAAATAAATAAAACAAAGATAAAATTTGTTACACAACATCACTGAATACTATTAATAAAGGCTTTGAAGCTTTGATAGACCTTTTTGACAAAAGTGAGCTATATTTCTGTCTAAAATAAAATACAGGGTGGGATTTACTCCCTATAAACCCTTCTTTTATTTAATCTCAGTCTCTCTGAGACTTTTCCTCTCACAAAAGGGCTTTACTGCATCTACTATTCTCATTAGAAATGTTCTCTCTGAGCCACTTCTCCACATTCAACAGTCTAGGCCAGGGTAGATATGCATTAAACATGGGCACTGGTTCCCAATCTAAAGTGCACGGAGTGCTTCTTTATGTCTGAATTGGTAATACTGCCCACAGGTCAAAAGTACTGAGGACAGAATAGAGAGTCCGCAGAAGACTTGCGAATCCCATCCTTTCCTTTAATGATTTCATTTATCATAGTGCTGATGTTTACTGACAAATCATAATATCTTAATAATCATTTCAGCTTTTATAAGATATAAAGGTCAAAATGCTTACCTTACATCTTGTAGCATAACTGAATTTGAAAGTATTGACTGTACTTTAAAAAAAAATACCTGGCACGTATATGAGATCTCTTGAATTTGCTCAAATATAGTAAGCCTTCACAGTATGATTGTATCTGTTGCAATGAATGATTTACCCCACTAGGGGAGGAACTACTGGTCCAAAAGGCTCAAAGTATTACAGACACTGATCTGAGGTTAGGGCATTACCTACACATAGGCTACCGTGAAAGCCGGGTTTATTATAAGTTTAAGACTGTAATTGGGTAGCCTAGCTCACGTAAAACATCTCCATGAATTTATTTTTATTCAACATCAATATTTTGCTTTCACTATAGTTCATTTTAAATGGTCCTGCAGTGTGACAAACGAACTACCCAAACTAACAGTCATTTTAACTTCTGATCTATTCAGTAAAATCTTAAACTAACCACATGGAAGTTAAGCCCCTGTTAAACCACATTCACATCATTCCCAGCCAGATGTTTGTCTGAAATCTTCTAAAACATCCATTACTGAAGCAAGCACTTCTCTGACACTAGGCTATACCTTCAGTTTCCACAAAGAGAAAATACACTTTCCAGCATTTAAAACGTGCAATTAGATACAAATAAACGGTAGGCTATACAGAGCCACGACGTTCCATTAAGTTCCCATTCTCTAAATAAATCTCACATATTAGCCATACCAAGCTTACAATGCCTTAAGGGCAATATGACACATGTAGGTTATATCTGTCCTTACTTTATGCCAGTTGAGTCACCTTTTATTTCTCTTAAAATATCCCAGAAGTCAACAGCGTGCTGAGGAAAAGACGTCTGACAACTTTGAGGCTTTGGGCATGAAACACAACAATAGACTCGTGAAAACGACGGAGAATGTGGTAAATTGTTTTGATAGGAAGAGGTTACATGTAGGTGCGAGTCCTTACATTAGGCTATACTTAACAAAATCAAGTTGGTAACAGTATTTGAATTCTCCCATAATAAATACGTGTTCTTACCGTCGATCCAAGAGCACAAATGATTCAGAGTGGCATCTTCAACTTCTCGGCACGTTCACACATAGCCTACTGTACATGTGTGTGTGGACAGCGACTGTGAATGAATGCTGCCCGGAGCGCGCACGAAAGCGGTATGATGGCAAAAAAAAAAATCTGTCTAGGTAGGCAGCTCACTAGATAGTCTGACGTCAAAAAAAACGGTGCTGTTGACTGCGTCGGTAGATATCTGGTGCGAATTGTAATTGTCGCGGCGCAGTCGGTTCTCCGCAGCCGCCGTGTCCTTCCTCTCATGCCGACTGAGGATGTGAGCCCAGCCGCCGAGATGCTCGATCGTGGTGCGACCCGAGGCAGCCTAGAGCAGTCACTCAATGTGATGAGCCTACTATAAAGTAAGCGAAATACTGAAAACAACAGGCTGTTAGGTCGTTTCACCCAGTGACATGACAGCATACTTACATAGGCTACTCAAAGGTGAGGCAAAGGCGAGCACATTTACAGCGTTAATTCAAAGTGATTTAAACATAAGGAGTAGAATTTAAAAACAAATAAACATGTAAAAGATTTTTTTTTTAAGAATTTAAAAGAATAAATACAGGAAAACTAAGATATATATACACATAGGCAATTTCGACATTATATGTATATGGCCTATGTAGACAGGCAATTTCGCTTATAGGCTATACGAAAAAAAATGGTCTCTGCGATGAATAGCCTACATTTAGCCTACATTAGTAGCGTGTAAGGTTAATCTAGGGCTGCACGATTAACAGAAATTGCAAAATTCCAACGTTTTAATGAAATAAGTAGAAATGCGCTGGCTGGGTGATTCATGGTGAAGCGCAGAACTGTGATCATAAGATCAGTTCGCAATAAATGCTGCTTCATCGCTACAAGCACTGAGTTTGAGTCTCTTAGTCTTAGATCGTGGTGCATTTGAAAAAGCAACACGCAACATTTTTCCAAACTTACATGAGAAACAAAAGAGACCATTTAATGACGTTTTCACTCCAACGTCAGTCGAGTGTTTAAAATAATAACTTCATTTTGTGACGTGGCTTTATTTCACAGAATGAGGTATAAATTGTATTTTTATAGTATTCTATACAGTGATAAAGGCTATGTTAGCATTGCATTCAATATACTTTATTCTTATGTTATGAATTCTACATATGAAAAAAGTCATAAGTTTTATGAATTGTTTGCATCTCACTTGTGGACTTTCTGCGCGAGGGCGCCCTCTGGCTACGAGTAGCCTATAAATGAAACAGACTATACTACATGTGTGTGTAGGCTACACAATAATGCTAACAACACTCTATTTTGGGTAAAAATAAGAAAAATAATACTTCTCTCTAAAGACATTTTAAGTAAACATTATGCAAATCCACAAGTTCTTCTCCAGTGTAGAGAAGTACAGAAAGTTTTTTTCTCTCAGTGAATGCACAAAATTTCCTGACAAACATTTATGAATTACCATCACAAATTTGTATCATAATAATTTAATATTTTATGTTACATTTAATGTTGTTAAATTAATGTTTATTGCATTTTTAAAATTTCACGTGTGTTACCATGATTGTGTTTAGTGTTTGTGTGAATGACACTGTGCAGCTTCTATATATTAGTATTAACTTTCTTGTGAAAGAAATGTAAGCTTAGCGTTAAGTTCTGCCAGGAAGACTCAATCAGCGCGTCATGAATTAACTCACTTCTAACCAATCATGTGTTAACACTCTCAGTATATAAGAATGGTACTTACATCCGTCTGAGTTCGCAGATACTGACGGCGCTAATTACCTCCATCCTCCCCAACCACCTCCAAGATGGTCCTTTCCCTCCATCCTCCCCACCACCACCAGGATGGTCCCTTCCTTTACCTCCAGGGGGTCGGCTGCGCCCCTGCCTTCATCTTCAGGCGGGATTTGCAGATTCCGTTACCCTCGCATTGCTTGCTAAGGACGGGGCCTACGCCAAAGACTATGCTTGCTGAGCTATTAATAAATTTACTCTTGTTATATCATTTTATCTCCCGAGTCTTTCTGGTAGAACTGCTTGTGATGAGCTTTAATTCATCATGTGATTTTCATCTCCACTGTGATTGATGGTTGTCAGTGTATAACTATGGTACAAAACAGATATAAGTACTTCAATAGGTCAGTAAATTAACATTATATCAGAAAATTAAATACAGTTTATTACTGTAAATTTAAGTAAAGTCTGTAAAATCTAAAATGTTGCTACCGTATTTTTTACAGTAAATTTCTGGCAACCACAGCTGCCGGTATTTTACCGTAAATGTAACAGATTTTTTTTTTACAGTGCTGAAGATGACTACTGAAAATTCAGCTTTGCCATTTTAAAATATATTTAAATATTATTTTAAATTGTAATAATATTTCACAATATTAGTATTTTTTACTGTATTTTTGATCAAATAAATGCAGCCTTGATGAAACAGACTTACCAATCCCAACCGCTTGAATGGTAGTTTTCAATAGTTCCAGTCTTCAGTGTTTCTGCCGGTATACATGTATTTCAATCCAAAAACGAGATGTGTGATGCAGAATGAACGTTAGATACTCAAGTAACATTGATGACACTGAACCATGAACAGAAAGAACTGAGGGCTTAAATATACAGACGGAATGATCAACAGAACAAAAAACAAGAGCGTACCTCAATTAGAAACCATGGTAAGCAACTAATATATGAACAAGAATTCAAACTAAACTAAACTGAACATGACAATGAAACTATTAACAAAACACTATATAGCATAGCGCTAGCTTTTTTTCATTATAGTATAAATTTCTCTGTTTTCTGTATAGCAAGTTGGTCTTAAGGAAGCAGTTTTGCACGAGTCTGGTTGTTTGTTTTGACAGCAGCATGGTTATCAAAAGCCAAAGGGTTTGTCCTTTGCCTTCCCTTCTCTCTGTAATTTGTAGGCATTGCACAAATAGGCCAATTATCTTCATACCCATGATTTCAGCACAACCCTTGACCCCAACCTTCCCAACACCCATTCCCCGCTGTGGGTGACACGCACAAGGGTACGAGGTGACAAGGGAGCAGTTCGACCTGCTAGCACTGCGGTTACAGTCATTAAAAATGTTGTCTTCATCAACATAGACTCATTTGGAGTGCATGGGGTTATTGAAGGATACGAAGTGCACAAGCAGATGATGGATGTGCTTTTCCAAATTAAACTTCAGACTTTCAAAAGTTTGAGTCCTTGGTTTACATAATTGGAAAGCAAATTGCAAATTCAGTAGAAAGGCAATGGAAAAGACAATATCCTGACAATGGTTACAGATCATTAAATACTTAGATTAAAATCGCAAAACTGAACAAAACACACCTGTGTAAAAACAAAGAGGCTGATCAAAACATCCCTATAATAATAGCACATTGTTCTCAAGTAGATGAAGAAAATGTTCCAAAAATAAAACATGCAACAAACTTCTTTTCTTTTTAAAACCCCATTGGGATTAATATGAATTGGGTTTAAATACTCATGGGACAAAGATACTTTGAACATGGTCTCGTGGGAGAATACATGCCATTTTTACTTCCCTGACTGTTCGTAAGCAAGTAGAGGTTCAAACATATTCTTTCCATAGCTTTCTGGGCAAATATAAACCAAATCAAGACAACATCAAATAAGCAAACAGCAAAGTTTTGCTGAAAAACTCTTGGAAAGGGAACGGGGTATTGGAAAGTGGCTTTGAAGCTGATAAAAGATTGTCATAAAAAGAATGTTTATTTTTATCAACTGATAATTTGGTGACTCCAGCAAAGCATTCTTGCATTCTTAAAATGACCCTACATTCAGATTATGTACTTGAATTTGAACTTTCACAGTTATAGTACATTCTTTAGGTGTAGTATTTACTCTGGTGTTGTTAAATAAGCAACAATTTAGCACAAGGTACAACTTGTATGTTACCTAAAGTGCTTAGACTTGAAAAGAGATGCTCGGCTCACAGTTCTCTGGCATTTTTATTTTATTTTTATTTTTTAAATCTGACAGCTTCTCTACACCTGTGGCCTTATGGGGGAATGGGGGGAATGGGTCCGGGGTGGTGGTGGTGGGGTTTGGGGGGTACATCAAACCTCAACATATGCAAACAATTTTGAGTTTTTAGTCTCTTCATATTATGTCTATGATTTCAGAGCATGACAATGTTTATTATCCAGAAGATTTTCAATCACTGAGAACGTACTATAATACATTATCACAATGAGGTCATTATGCAAATACATTGTCAATGTACTGCAATATTTTAAAATGAGCTATCAGTTGACAAAACCCCAATCTGAAGCTTGTTCTTGCCAAAAACTGCACACTTTGACAGGGAATGCATATATGTTAGCCTACTATCATCTAAAAACAGCAAGAATTAGGTGCTTTGCATTTAAACAAGACTGAGAAAAATTCACGCAATCATAACCAGACTACTGCAACGGACTCCTTAGCGGCTTTCCCAAAAAGACAATTAGACATCTGCAGTTCACAACATGCTCTGGTGACATTTTGCTCTGATCTCTGAAATCAACCACAAGTAGTGCAGTTCATCACTTAAACAGACATGTGACTGGGGACATTCATGTTCCATACAGGGCACACAAAATCCAAACCTTAAAAAAAAAATGTTTTCAGACAAACATTTCAACACTTTTCAAAACATTCATCCATTTTGGTTGCGCACTTGAAAATACTGCTTCATTTTACTATAATTAATAATAAAGGTCTACAGTTTTACTAGGCCTATAAAACCCTAATGTCATAACTGATTAGAAAAAACTAAGAAAACTATGAAGAAACATAGTTATTTCAACAAAAATACATCAAATGTGAAGTGTCACGCAGGGAATTGTGGGAATGTCAATGTAATTTTTTTCAATGTAAATTATACAATGACTTGTTCTTTTTCACTTCCAAAAACTGTAAATTTAACGGTATTTTACATTAAATGTACCGTTAGATCTATCACAGTTGTTTACCGTATATAGTAGGGAAACTTTCTCTTAACCAATAAACAGTTTTTCACTGTAGCGTTTTTACAGTCTTTGACCGTTAAAATCACGATATTTTTTTACATTGAGTGTCACATGATCCATGCTCAAGACACTGTTGTACTGATTAATATTATTGTGGGAAATGACCATTTTTTTAAAACAATGCACAAAACAACAGTCCTGACTGTAACCTTTGATCAATATAATGCATCCTTGCTGAATAGAAAGATTAATTTTTTTATTTTATTTTTCGTGAAAGTTTCAGTAATACATACATATATATATATATATATATATATATATATATATATATATATATATATATATATATATTTATATACATACATAAGTGTGTTTGTGTCTCCTAATTGTTCACTTGGTCACAGATTAACTAAACAAAACTTCATAATTCATAAATGTACATCATAATTATGACAACTCATGTTGACATGTTAAATGTTTACATTATCTGTCTAACATAATGCTTGGCTTCAAAAGTGCATCTCTCTGTGGCAAATCACTCTAGTACAATGTCATTGTGAAATTAATTCAGTTTAGTCCCTTTGTCCTCTAATACAGCTTAAAAACATGTACACTCTCTGAAGGATGACACTACTTTAATTTGTGATCAGCTAACAGTTTATGTGTTGTTAAATGGAACTAGATTCAGTTTATACTCTAGAATGTTCTACGAGACAGTGCAGCTATAAAGTTCAGGTACAGATATGTCTGCAGCTCAAAAGGAAAATAACAACTGTTACTAAAATTAACAAGACGCAGAGGTTGCAAAGCTCTTTCAACACATCACCCACAACCTTGACAGAGTAAAGGAACCAGAAAGAATTGATCCCAGAGGAAAACCATTGAAAGAAGTGTGAATATGTGCTATAATAGTAGAATCCAAGAGGTTTTAGCACTCTATGTAGTTCATCTTGGAAATTGTCATTGATGCTCTGTAGTCCACAACATTCCATGACAACAAACCCAATGAGCTCATGTTCCCAAGGGTATGTGTTTGTATATACGCCTGTCTGGGCAGGATTTCCCAGCATATTTAGAAAGCTAATGAATACATTATAAATCTCTAAGAACGTAAAACCTACAGTGGTGAGCGTATCCCACTAGAGGGCAATTTTATTTGAGATATGCAGCTCGTATTGATTCTTCACAGCCATCGCTTTGCACAGAGGTACAGCTGGATAGAGGAAGTATCATGTTACAATGTGCACTATAATTACTTTAAAAACATGAAAATTACACATCATTTTCTGACAAGTGGGGTTGTTTATTATAAGTGATGCAGATCTTCATTTTCACCCAGTCAAGGGGAGCAGTGAGGCTTTAAATTAGTCATGCAGCGAAAACATTTTTTAGGGAGTGAGAAATAGTGTTTTCACTAACTTTACAAGGAAAATCTTGTTTTCTAATCACAGTTACACAGCAATCAAGACACCTCACTGATGTTATTGTCTGTCAGTGTGTATTCTCTAAAAATGTCACAGATCTCATGCTGGATTTTATTGGGGGGAGTTGTAGCACAACATTATTGGATGTTTTAGCTTGTGAACAACCGCAGTACATTTATAGGCACTTAACTGCTTTAAAGAGGTTATAGTTTTTACTGCTGATCACTTCTGCTGTAGCACACCACAGACTCTGTAGAATCATCATCCTTATATAGGTCTAAAAAAAAAATCGGAGTGTACTAGGTCACATCGATTCGGGTTTATCTAACCCTGTTCTCGGCGGGCTTGAAGATGAAGGTAGAAATTTTCAGGATTTGGTCAGAAACACAAAGCCTATTAAATCCAGTGATACAGGGAGATCGATACGCTCTTAAAGTGTTTACGCTTGTCCTTTGAGGTTGATATGCTCTCTGAATGCATTTGCATTGAATCGTGGTGGAGAGACCTGGAACCATCATTTGCTTGTCATTATATAGATCAGTCCCAACCCCGAGTTCAAACGCGTGCTAAGTGCCAAGTATGCGTGCTTAGAGTTTTATTCTCTATAGCATTAATTAAACAGGGATGCAATATGGGGAAATCTGCAGATATGTATGCAATGAGAAGTTCAGGCTTTATGAGATTAGATATAGTGAGAACGATGAAGGTGAAACATCTGTAAATAGGGTTTAATGACAACAGTGCCTAACAAATAAGCCAAACGCTTATCTTGCTGCTTGCACATTTGTCTCTAATGGGATAGACTGCTGCTTTTTTTCATTTTGAAGTGAACTCACATAACATTCTCACTTAGAACAACAAGCTAACTATCAAAATTATTTTGTCTCACTTTATCTCTCCCGCCAACAGGGACGGTTTCATGCCAGATATTTGTTTGTCAAAGTTCCTTGACTCAACTCCATGTTGCCCAAGCCAATTCAGCATGCCCATCTGTGCTCTGCAGTAATCCACACTCTGCAGTAATGTAAATCAAATGAACTAATTGTCTTAATTGCCAGAAATCTCTGTTGTCATTAAGTTTCTACTCTCTTGGATAAACCCTTTGCAATTTTATCTGCCTAATTGATTGGTGTGCTGAATTCAGCTGAATTTCCCTCACACGTCGCTATTTTTTATAGTTCATTTTTTCTCATTCTAAATTTACACAGGATGTCAGTATACTATATAATATATTATACAATTAGGTGTTTGGTGAGAACTTCTACAGTTTTACAGTTACATTTTTCTCTTTCTGCAACTTACATAAATGACTTTATGAGGGAGTAATTTGTTTGACAGATTCATTTAAAAAGAATTGACTCATCCTAAAACAAGTGAGTCAATGAAACACCCATTCAACCGATACATCCAAAAACGCTGATTCCTTAAAGGGATACTCCACTTTTTTCGGAAATATGCTCATTTTACAACTCCCCCAGAGTTAAACAGATGAGTTTTACCGTTTTAGAATCCATTCAGCAGAACTCCGGGTCTGACGGTACCACTTTTAGCATAGCTTAGCACAGATCATTGATTCTGATGAGTCCAGTAGCATTTCTTTCAAAATGACCAAAGAGTTTCAATATTTTTCCTATTTAAAACTTGACTCTTCTGTAGTTAAACCGTGTACTAAGATCGACGGAAAATGAAAAGTTGCGATTTTCTAAGCCTATATGGCTAGGAACTACTCTCATTCCGGCGTAATAATCAAGGAACTGTGCGGCTGTACCATGGGTGCAGCAGGCGTAATGATATGACGCAGCGCCTGAAAATAGGTCTAATAGGTTAGACAAACTTAGTCCCGGTCACGTTGGAAGAAGTTACCGAGCTGGGGACTATTTTTAGGCGCTGCGTCATATCATTACGCCTGCTGCACCCATGGTACGGCCGCACAGTTCCTTGATTATTACGCCGGAATGAGAGTAGTTCCTAGCCATATAAGCTTAGAAAATCGCAACTTTTCATTTTCCGTCGATCTTAGTACACGGTTTAACTACAGAAGAGTCAAGTTTTAAATAGGAAAAATATTGAAACTCTTTGGTCATTTTGAAAGAAATGCTACTGGACTCGTCTGAATCAATGATCTGTGCTAAGCTATGCTAAAAGTGGTACCGTCAGACCCGGAGTTCGGCTGAATGGATTCTAAAACGGTAAAACTCATCTGTTTAACTCTGGGGGAGTTGTAAAATGAGCATATTTCCGAAAAAAGTGGAGTATCCCTTTAATTCTGGAACAAAAACAAGTGACTGAATGAGTCATTCAACTGTTTCAGTCAAAAATAGCACAAAATGAGTGAATGAGTCATTGCCTCACTCGTTCAACTGATTCATTTAAAAACACTGATTTCTTTCAGGAACGAATCAAGTGTGTGAACCATTGAATCAGAAACACTGATTCTGTCAGGAATGAAACAATATACGCTGTGTTGCTCAATGAAGCATGAAGGATCTGCTGCTTTTTTGTTGAGAACTTTTTGCTTTGGTGAAGCAAAAACAGACTGCAATATTGTATCAAAAATGTATAATCAACATTAATGTCTGCTATAAGCCATGTCATACTCACAATCATGCTGTGTTTGATTCCTTAATAATATTTAGCACATTCTTGTTTTTTTCACTTGTGAAGTTAAATGTACAACAACAGTGTGGTTGTTCTGAGGATTGGCCATTATTTACATAACATTATGCACCATCTCAAGCTCTTTTGCTATCTTCCTCAAATTTCAAAGAATATTACAGATATCAAAGCAAAACTTCCCCTTCTTCTCTCTATTTTTCACATGACAGACTCACTGAGACTCAGAAAAGAGATGCGTATCAGCATCTTTAAAGAAATAACCTGAAATGCCTTCTCTTTTTTTTCCGCTTTCTCTTTTTGAAGTAAGGTGTTTTGAAGTTAAAAAGAAGAGACAGTGTTGCCTCTGCCTGCTGTGTATGTGGCCTGCTAAAGTGAGAGTGAAGAGACAGACATGGGAAACTGTGTAGATTTTCCTGTTATTCACATTTATGTCCTTCTGTCGTATCCAACAGAATGGGAAATTATTAAGCTGATTTTTCAGGTCTCTTTCAAGATTATGTTGTGCTTTGTTATAGGATATTTTTAAACCATCTCCTTTGAGAGAGATATATGTGTGTGTGTGTGTGTGTGTGTGTGTGTGTGTGTGTGTGTGTGTGTGTGTGTGTGTGTGTGTGTGTGTGTGTGTGTGTGTGTGTGTGTGTGTGTGTGTGTGTTGGGGGAGTGTATATCCTTTATGCATCTATTTCAGTCTGTAAAACTGACACTAAATGGAAATAAATCCTGTGAAGTTGTTGGACTGCTAATATAGCACTGTGATTCTCAACTGCTAGTGGTTGGGAAAATTATGCTAAATGCAAACAATAAAATGCAAGTAACTGTCCATAGTGAAAATATCAAAATTTATAGGCTTATCAACTAGATCTTTTACTGTTGACGTCAAATTAATTTTGTCACTTGGTAATATGGCTAATACAGAGTTTGTTCTATGTGCTAGGCTGATAAAAATCACACTACTGCTGTTGTTTATGCATTAATAATAGCCAAAACGGTAGTAAGCATATTACTGGGCCTATATGTGTTCATGGAAATAAAATTCAGTGTTTGATTTAAATAAGACTTTGTGTTGTTTTGTATGCTAAATAAATGTTGGTACTATATTGGATCGCCACTTGATGTAAAATCTAGGACTTAAAGCAAAACCAGTTGAGAACTACATATTTAGCATGATCTTGATGTAATATAAACAGTAGACAGACAGGGCTCAGTCAAGAGGAAATGGAGAAAAGTGAACGTCACATGTGCTCTTGTATGATGGATGGGACTCACCCAGGATGATAGCTGACTTTGAACTCTATTGTTTTCTTCCATGCAGAGTTAGGAAGCAAGACAACACAGCAGCTCTGGCGGCCCCCATGCTCTCTGACGATGGGAGTTTTGCCCTTGAAAGGTTGATAGCGATAGACAGAAAGTCTAATAGAAATTTCCCTCATGTTATTCCAAATCCACTACCCCCCCCCCCCCCCAAACATGAGAAAATGGCATTTCTTTGCTGAATTCCAGCACTATCTTTTGTTTCGTCTTCTCAAAGCTGAATCCAAACAAACAGACCTAATTAAACACACGGAAAGCAATTAAAATCCCTCTATCAGCTATGAACAGCTTTAAGAGCTTTGTGAGACATGACACACACAAAGACTGTGTATAATGTTCAAAATTTGATTGAATATTTGTCAAATGTTTTTATTTTTCATGAAAACTGACATAATATTCTCTCTTTCACAGAAATTAGGGGGTATAATTTGACATTATTACTGCAATTGACTATAAAATTGGTCCCATTACATAGTGTAGCATGGAAGTGCCCCCCCTCGAGTGCGCATTTACTGCTAAACTGCATATTTAAAAATGATTTAGGGCTATCCAACATATTATTTAAAAGTGAATAAAAAATAATTAAGGAAAATGTACCTCCATTCTCCCAACTGTTATAAAATCTTTACAGAATATATAGTATTTAGTTTGAATTAATTTGATTCCAATGACAGAATCCAAGTCAAAGGAACATATGAATTACACTACTCTGTGAAATACATATAAGCATATATTTTTCATGAAAGTCATTGACATAATAGCAATTCAGAATGAATGATTTAATTCAGTTGGCTCATAGGTAGGCCTAATGATAAATACATTTTAAAATGTATTTCTGGATCATGGAAATATTAAAGGTGCAGTATTTAATATTGACAGCTAGTGTTTGAAATAGGTACTGCAGTCCAAATTCAAAATATTGGAGAGACTTGTTCCCCGGCCCCTCCTCCTCAGACGCAATGCTCACGCGGGTTGCCAGGTTGAGGACACGCAACAGGATCGAGCGCAATTGACAATTGAATGCGAGGAGAGTTGCAGAATGTAAGGTTATGAGTTTATTTATCGCGTTTTAATATGTTCCCGTTCATAGAGATTTTTAGATGGATGCCGAGGCTTTTTAGGTCGGGTAGAATCTGCGATCTCTAACCCAGTTTGTTTGCTCGATTCCATGGCTGTAATACGTTGTGTTTTCCGCCAACTGGCAACCTGGGGTGTTGAAATTGGGTAAATTGGCAACGTGGATTGGCAACAAGAAAATTCACAGATCACCACTATACAATAACAAAAGTACATTTTTTAACCTCAACATTTTTTTCAGATGGAATAAATCTTACAAATGTTAACGTGTTAATGTTCAGATGTAAAAATTTCAATCAATCCAGTTTAATTCACTGAATTTTTACCTTCATGACATAGATAAGGAGAGATCAGGACCTGATTCAGTCCAGATTCAAACCTGTGTTCCCATGAGCACATGCACTACACAATTTACCACTGCTCCAAAATTAATCCATTTGTTTAATTTAACAATGGCGGTTAAGCATGTCTAGCATTTTATATCATAACTTGGCATGAAATGTCAACATGATGAATGCGGTATTGCACTGTGCTACGCCTGTGGTGGTCAAGTAAGCATTAGCTATGGTAGGCAGCCATGTGAAACACTCTATAGGAGCAATCATGATGATCACTTGCCCACCCAGTGTGCAATTTTTTCTGTCGCTGCTGTGATGAGGTTACAAAGTAAAGAGAGCCGTTTTACTTGAGGGTGGTAGACTTATCCTCTCCAAACCTCAAGTTAGCTTGTTTGCTGCAGACACATTTGCTGAACAGGGAGGTGCTGTGAACAGATTCGAGTTTGTCTGAGAGGAAAAAAGACATCTGTAGTTGAAAAATCTGCGTTAGCAGCAATAGTGTTAGTAATATTCAGTGTTAGTAGATGTCCTTGCAGCTGTCTTGTCGTCTTTGCTGGCTTTCTAATGAGCTCTGCTTTAAATAATTCTTGCCATGGGGTTTTGCCTGAAGAATAAAACATTCTTTTTTTTTTTACTTAGTTCACTACTTGCATAGATTGCAGTTCAAAACAATGGCATTGGGATGCTTCTGTTCTATTTGTGTCATTGGCTACTGTAATTTCCTCTGATCTTTGAGGCCTGATTTGCATATTACTTTGCCATTGGAGTTAATTTTAATGTCATTGCTGTTCAAGTCTCTCAGATCAACTGACCTATGATGAAAAAAACACCATAAACAACAACAACAACACTTATTTGCTACTGAACAGTGTGGTCATGATGTGGTGGTAACAGATATCTGTTTTCAGCTCAAATTCAAACCCCCAAAAAACGTTCTAAAAGCAATGCATGAATTAGTTAGATCTTCAGTCACCATAGTGCATCAACTCACATCCGATTATAGGCTTTTATAGGCAGATATCTGTTTTCAGCTCAACTTCAAACCCCCACAAAACTTTTTAAAAGCAATGCATGAATTAGTTAGATCTTCAGTCACCATAGTGCATCAACTCACATCAGATCATAGGCTTTTCCTTTAAGGAGACTTGCCTAAATGTCAACAAACATAGATGTGGAGTGTTTAATCAAACCCCTGTGACCTTTAGAATTGAAGTTTTAAGCTGACTTTCAGTGCCATGTTTATTGGCTTTTGGTGTAAAATAGTTTTGAGATGATTTCATTACATCACACACAATGCAAACTGCAAACTTGCGTTCACAAATATGATTTCTTTCATCATGGCTCTGAATTATGTCAGGGAATATAGGGAACCTTTCAACATGGTACATTATGTGGTTTTTTTTTTTACCTAAACTATGCATTTGCTTAAGTTAAAGGGTTAGTTCACCCAAAAATGAAAATTCTGTCAGTAATTACTCACCCTCATGTTGTTCCAACCCCGTAAGACTTTTTTCATCTTCGGAACACAAATTAAGATATTTTTGATGAAATCTGAGTGCTGGATCACTCCTCCACAGGCTTATGGACACTATAACTTGCTGGCCCAGAAAATGTATTAAAGACATTGTTAATATAGTCCAAGTGACTCCAGTGGCTCAATCTTAAGTTTATAAAGCGACGAGAATACTTTTTGTGCGCAAAAACAAACAAAAACAACGACTTTGTTCCACTTTTCATTTCCTTCTCTCTGGGCCTCGAGTCTTTTCACGTAGTGTAATAGCGTAGCGCGTCTGTGTTGCACGTCACCACGTAGGCTCACTATTGGGCGACGCTGGTCAAATGTGTGATACGTAGTGACGTGCAACAAAGATGCGCTACGCTTACACTACGTGAAAAGACTCGAGGCCCAGAGAGAAGGAAATGAAAAGTGGAACAAAGTCGTTATTTTTGTTTGTTTTTGCGCACAAAAAGTATTCTCGTCGCTTTATAAACTTAAGATTGAGCCACTGGAGTCACTTGGACTATATTAGCAATGTCTTTAATACATTTTCTGGGCCAGCAAGTTATAGTGTCCATAAGCCTGTGGAGGAGTGATCCAGCACTCAGATTTCATCAAAAATATCTTAATTTGTGTTCCGAAGATGAAGGAAAGTCTTATGGGGTTGGAACAACATGAGGGTGAGTAATTACTGACAGAATTTTCATTTTTGGGTGAACTAACCCTTTAATTCAACAGAACGCAGTGACATATGCAGTGCAGTAAATCACTGTACAGATGTTTTCACGAAGCCACTAAAAAAGGCATAGAGTAAAAGATTAGCCTTGTACTTTATGAAACGTTATGGGGATCGATAAAATGAAGATAGCAATTAAATGAAAAATGAATATTAATACTCAGACCTACTCAAGTCTGGACATTCCAGCCAGTGGGAGCCTAGAGCTGCAGAATTGCTCATATGGCAGCATTTAGTGTTGTCTTCATAAAATCACAGGAAGTAAGTCTTTCACAGCAGTTGTAGTACGAACATTGACAAGAAACTGTGTCTGTTTGTGAATAAGAATGTGAGTTTGTGGTAGTGCTTGGTGTAAGATAGCAATTTTATTCTGGCTTCACTCAGTAATTACTTCTCTCTCCTCATTGCGATAAGGTTTAGGGCAATTTCCTCCGGATTCATTTAACAGTATGTCTCCATCAATGGAAAACTGCACTTGAGAAGTAAATTGACTGAAAGAACAAAGGCATTTCCAATAAATTCAATGGGCAATACCCAGAAACATCTTAACGTATTTTCTCAATAAAATTTTATGCAAAATTTAAAGGGCTAGTTCCCCCAAAAAATGAAAGTCTATTCACCCAAAACTCTGACAGTTCAAAATGTTCATAAAGAGATGTTCTGGGAATAATAATAGTATTTAAAGCTCAGTGTTTTTTAGCATGCTACAACTGCTTGAATTCAGAGTGCATTCCAGCACTGATGCGAGATACGGAGATATACAAGATCACAGCGGATAGTCTAATCTTCCAGTAAACACTTCACCACCTCAAAAAAAAAAAAAAAAAAAAAAAAATCTCTCTCATTATTTGTTTGCTCTTGGTGGCATTCTGTCACCGTTTTCATTTTTATTTTTATTAAAGTCTCCTCACAAAATGCTAGCAGCAGCCCACAAAGACCCAACAGCATGCTGGCACAATCGCTAATGTCATAAAAGCACTGCAGAGGGGGTTGTCTTTTTGGACTTAGGATGGCTCTTGGGGGTGACGGGGCTGAACTAATGTGAGCTCGTAGACAGGACGCAAATACCTGACACATCAGTTAACACGTCTCTCAGCAGGGAGCTGTTCCAACCCTGACACGGCCAATCATGTCTCTGTACGTGCTGACTTCCGGCACTGGCACCATTGCACCCATCATCTATCATTTAGTGGATTTTTCTCTGAATCAGCAGCACTGCACCGTACCACCAGGCCTAATCAAAGAAGGTGGAAGCCATATGTATGCCAATATTAGAGAAAAGGAGATAAGTTGCCATGGAAGCCCAGTAATGTAATGGCTCTCTTGAATCAGACCATACCTTGTCTAATTGTAATGGCAGGCTTTTAATGACTTCTTGCACTTTCAAACTACTACTTAAGAATGAAATGCAGTTCACTAATTTTTAACTAATAATCTGACTCCATATTGAAGTTACAATTACTACGATTACCAGCAATCATTGTAGAGAGAGGGAAAATGTTCTTTGTTTAACTACTGTGCAAAAAGTGTTGTACCCAAGGCCCTACATATCGCATAAAGAGGCAATGAAACTCTTGCTAACAGCTTTATAAACACCAGTGATTAGTGACACCGTGCAGTGCAAAAAGAGTAAGATAAAAAATCACCCCTTATACTAAGTGGTTGAAATAGTATAGCATGAGAAGATGAGCTATAAACTTATACCTAAACATGACCATAAAAAAAAGTTTTTAAAGCGACAGTGGTAGTTGCATGGACTGTCAGTGGAGGGACAGAAATCTCCCAGATTTAATTTAAAATATATTCATTTGTGTTTCAAAGATGAACGAAAGTCTTACGGGTATGGAATGCCAGGAGGGTGAATAAATGATGACTAACCCTTTAAAGACATACTTTACAAATTAATTCTGTTTCAAATAAATGTACTTTTTGTTCCTTAAAGAATCCTGAAAAAAGTCAGCGCCGATAGCCTCGTGGGCAGCATGCCAACATATAGCGCTGTTGCGCTTGGGGTGACCCGAGCTCGAATCCCGGCTCGTGGACCTTTCCTGATCCTGTCCACTCTATACTGTCCTATTACAATAAAAAGTCAAATATCACCAAAAATAAATCTTAAAAAAAAAAAGAATCCTGAAAAAAGACATTGTGTCAAGGTTTCCATTAAAATGTGAAGCAGCACCACCATTTCCAACTATGATAATAATAAATTTTTTCTTGCACCAAATCAGCATATTAGAATGATTTATGAAGGATCATGCATGTGTAGGGGAATGAGGTTAAACCAAGACATTATCTTTGACATTTTATGTCCTATACGAAATCAACTTTGGTAAGGGTCGCAGGTGAGTTATAACTTCCAGAAGGGCTCTTATCATCTGGGATACTGTTTAATTTTTCTGGAGCCTATTCCTTTGGCATGGTCACATGCCTTTAAAAATAATAAACAACCCATGCAAGCACAATTAGATAAAACAGGCAATATTTTGTCAGGACTTCACTGGAACAGAACATGATTTCCAATTCATTATAGACATAGAGGGATTGTAATGTGCACTGAGGACTGGAGTAATGGTTGCTGAAAATTCAGGAATAAATTACATTACATAAAATATATTAAAATAGAAAACAGTTATATCAAATTGTAATAATATTTCACAATAGTACTGTTTTTGACTGTATTTTGATCAAATACACACACAAACACAAAATAGATTAGACTCAAAGAGAGATTGGTTGCCGAGGACAGTGGTTAAATAAACAATTTATCCATTACTATTTCAGAGAGCCCTATAATAAAACTTTGTACAGGTGATGGTTCTCTATTAGACTTTTTGTATAATTCTATACTACAGCTAAGCATTCTTACTTTTACTCATGTTAAACATAAGAATGAGCAGGTTTCATCATTGTTATGCTGCCCATGTTTCCTAACTTGAAGTGTGTCGAGGTCTAGACCTCCTGATGGTTCATTTGCTTTGCCCTGTACTCTGATTTGGACTCAAAAAGTATTATCTGCGAATCAGCATCTTAATTAAACTGGCATTTAATTAAAGGAGCCAAGGTGTTTACATTATCTCTCTCCTTCCTGTGATAATGAGGAAAAGCAATTTAAAGGAGGATGAATGTTGGTGTGTAGTTAAATGGTTGAATGCAAATCACTACATGATTCTCTACTCAATGCGGTGCACTATTGGCTGGCATCACATTATGAGATGATAGATAGATCAGATGAACATTCGCTAAAAGAAACCTTGGCAGTCTGTCAGGTTGTAGCCTTTCTGTTACCCTGCACATATTAATGAACAGTTACTGTAATTAGTGCAAATGTAATTTGACATGTCTCAATAAACTATTATTTGCAGGCAAAGGGTAGCTACTAATGCAACCTGCATTACCAGTTTATGCCTGTTGGTGTCTTAGGGGTAAATGAGCTAACATTAGCTACACAAAGTAAAGTAAGCCAGAACATACTGAAACTTGTATTGCGGCTATAGTTTAAATTATAAAACCGTACTTACTTACCTTACCAGTCATGACAAAATTCAATTTCATGACTTATTTTTTTTTAATATATATAAAAATGTGATCAAAGTATTAGGCATCTATTAATACCAAACCGTTTTCATGCTCTGTATGAAGTGAAAACATGGTGTTGTTACCCAGTTGTCTCTTTCCACGTGATGTGGCACATACAAATGACTTTTGTTGGTGTCATCTAATGAAGTTAGGTTGATTTGGTCATATTTAATAATATCTGACTTGAATAGTGTCATGAATCACAATTTTCATGATTCAAGTGTGTAGCACTTTTAAACTTGTATGTCTTTCTTTCCACTACAGAATGCAAAAGAAAATACTTTTTGTTTTAACAATCACAATGAACAGGGCCTGAAGCCTTCAGGCTTGTAAGAGGACATAAAAGCACCATGAAAGTACCATCAAAGTTGTCCATACAACTCTTGTGCAATATGTTCTGAAGCCATATGATAGATAGCTGAGTGAGAAACACAATGAAATTTAAGATGTTTTTTTCTTTGAAAACCACACTAGCTCTCCTTGGTGCGTTAATGGTCATGTCTGATTCATCTGACTCCAATTTTTTTGCTTTATCTTTTCAATGAATCTGTTGATTTAGTTCGCAAAACCAGCTCTAATGATTTATTCATGAATCAGACTGTTCTTGTTCTCAAGTTCAACTGACTAGGTGAAATTACATTTTCCACACTATCTAATACCACATCTGAGCATATTTGAGGATAAGTGTATCCCATCATAGGCCTACATCATGTTCATTAACTCACATGCCCCAAAATCACGAGATTGAGAAAAACATTACACTAAGTAAATTAATGATAAATTGTATATGATTTGGTTTATATGCATATAAAGTGTTGCTCATTTTATTTGTGCAGAGATGAATTTGTGTATTTTGTAAAACCTTTGCAAGTGCTTTTCATCACTTAATTAGACGAAGCACAACATTGTTTTGTCTTTTAATAACAGACAAATAGAAGTTTATTTTAAAAAGATAGAAGTGGATTTGAAAATCCAAAGGTGTAAATAATTAAACTTCTGTAGTCTAAGACTATTAGCTCTAGAAATGACTGCTAAATGAACAGATCAGAGTCATTGATACTTTAGAATGGATGGTGTGGACATTGCTAACTGAACTGTGGAAATTGGGACTTGTCCATCAAAATAATCTGTTACAGAATGTTACACTCCTGCATAGCCTACTTCAGAAGTGACTGAGTAAAGTGCATGTGTGCAACTCCACAAAAAAGAAAAGAAAAATGCTAATTAGATTCTAATAAGAATGGCAAGGTAGCAAATGGAAAAATTGCTTTTGTTCTGGGTGTTTTATGTAGCCAAAAGCAATGTCAACGAAAGTTGATGTGTTGAAATTCTGAGAAAGCTGGTTTTCTGATGCAGTGTCACTGCCTCAAGCTCAGAGCAAAGAGAACAACAACAGCACGCCAGATTACGCATTGCTCCAGGTCAACTGCTGGGTGTTCAACATCTCATCATTATGAGTGGGTGTGATCAGCCTTACCAAGGGGCACAGGCACCCAGCCATGAAACTAATACTTCACAATTAGTGGGAGTACTCCTTGCTAAAACAGCAGTAAGAGACTTTTAACTGCATATCGTGATGCAGTTGATGTGTGGTTAGGGTGGGCTGTATGACTAAAATCTCATATACTATCAGTCAAAAGTTTTGAAAAATAGATGTTTTTTTTTAATGATTTTGCATCTATTATGCACACCATTCCTAATAATTCAGCACCAATAATAATTGATAATTTAGCCCCAAATTAGCATATTCAAATGATTTCTGAAGGATCATGTGACACTCAAAAGCCTTCCCATTATAGGAATAAATTTAATTTTTAAATATATTAGAACAGAATTATTATTAAAAAAAAAATTCTGTCAGGACCACTAAATACGATTGACAATTAGCATACAGTTTGGTATGGTTCTGTTCAGGGCAAGAACTCCCTGCTCATCCATGCAGCCTAGTATAGATAAGAGCAGGGAGAGCAGCAATAACCCCCCTAAGCGTAAACAGAACCAACATGAATGTATTGCAGATATCATTAATTCAATATTTTAATGTACAACATCATTCGAGAATTTAGTCTGATTCAGAGGGGAATTTATGGTTATTAGCTCTTGAGAAACGCAATAGCTGTTGATAATACTGAAGGAGCTTATATATGGATGCTGTGATAGGCGTCATATTCCTATAGGTAGACGTGGGTCAGCTGAGAGTGACCTGCCAGAACTGACGCTACGCTTGATTTTCATAATATTACTGTTTTTGCAAGAAGTTCAACCCCAAAATGAAAACAAATGAATAAGTCAAGCAAAACTACAAAAATTACTTGACATTATGTGACTGTGAAGGCTAAAAACAAGCCTTAAACCAGTCACTAACATATTATAAATATGATTAGATGAGCTGCTTTTGAAGCCATACTACAGCAGAGAATCTTTACACATTTCTTGACACGTTGACCGCATGTTATATACGGTCACGCTGGCCAGCCCTAGCGTGCGGTTATGTCTGAGTGCATGGATGAGAGCACCTTCTGTCAGTTAATGTGTGTCAAAGACATTTACCTCTGCCCTTCACAGTTCGCTCCCTCATCCATCTGTTTTTCATCTTGTGTCCTAGTGCTAAGGACTGATTATATTCTTTAACAAAGTGAGAGGCGCACATAATGCACACTTCAGACTCCCCGCTGAGAATCATTATCTGAATCCCCATGGTAATGCAAAAGGTCAGATGGATTCCACCAGACTGACACACCGCTCTGGTGGGTCACTAAATCGTCGACATTAATCTCTCTACTTTGTTGTCAACCATTGAAGCTTCTTTTGTACTCGCCTGTAAAAGTGAATGCATTAAAAGCATCTCTCTCTTTCTGTCTCTTTGAGACTATATGCCTTACTGATAGCTGAAAGCATCTCTTTATTTGCAGCCGTAATGGATTCCCTTGAGGGAAAAAAAGAAATTCACTATTTTATATTATCAACAGTAGCAGAGAGTGCAATAACCATAAGCATATGAGGTAACAAGGAATGCACTGAAATATCGGCCATTAAAAGAACACGCCGACTTTTTGGGACTTTAGCTTATTCACCGTATCCCCCAGAGTTAGATAAGTCCATACCCTTTTCATCTCCGTGCGTGCCGTAACTCTGTCTGGCGGAGTGATTTACTCCAACTCTTTGCTCCTCACCACGGGGCTTCTCAGGTGCTGCGAGCAAATCACTCCGCCCAAGTAGCAGTGCTTCGCCTTCTGAGAATATAGTTCCCAGTATGCATACGGTTAAAAGATGGCAGTGTCTCATGTGACCTTGTTATTTGTACACGCTGTGACTATACAAATCACAACATGTAAATAGGAAAATGTTGGCGTTATTTTGTCACTTATTGGGAGCAGTATGCTAGCTGGAGCCGTTTACCTCCAGTCTTTGATCTAAGCTAGGCTAGCGGTGTGTGCGTCAGACAGAGTTACGGCACGCACGTGTAACCCCTCTCACCCGGGTCCTTCACACCCCGCTCCGTGCGGGTCTCGAACCCGGGTCTCTGGCATGAGAGTCAGGCGCTCTAACAAGGCTAAAGACTGCTGCCTCTAGCATCTGTCGCTAGAGTGCCTATTGAGATCAGAGGAGTGAGGTTTACTCGCACAGTAACTACCAGCTGGCCTCCGTTACACTCACCCCCCTAAACCTCACTCCCATCCGGGTCACGGCACCAATGTAACCCCTCTCACCCGGGTCCTTCACACCCCGCTCCGTGCAGGTCTCCGGCATGAGAGTCAGGCGCTCTAACAAGGAGGCTAAAGACTGCTGCCTCTAGCATCTGTCACTAGAGCGCCTATTGAGATCAGAGGAGTGAGGTTTACTCGCACAGCAACTACCAGCTGGCCTCCGTTACACACGGAGATGAAAAAAGTATGTATGGACTTATCTAACTATGGGGGATACGGTGAATTAGCTAAAGTCCCAAAAAGTCGGCGTGTTCCTTTAACATTTTCGCACCAAAATGGCATTATTCGTCATTAAAATCTTGGCCAAAATATACACAAAAACTGTTAACCATTACCTATATATTAAATTATCTGTGTTTAGTTGGAACTAATGTAAATATAAATGATTATGGACAACAAAAGACAACAACATCTCATGTAATACATGAAACAAAACAGAACTTTTATCACCCGACCTGCTACCTTTACTTTAGCAATGGAAATTTTACCTTTTGAGCTGAGCATTCTAAAGCACTTTTACTGCCAAAAGCGATGACTCAAAACAAATCAAATGCTACACTTAATACCATACATTGTGTTCTCTTCAAAAGTCTTTTACTATCTGGGAGGTTAGCCTGACATCTCAGAAATTGATGCTTGGTTTCTTGCCCTTTTGTGTTGCTGAAAACTCAGTATGAAAGCATAAACAGCCAACAGCCAACAAGACATAAATTGTAAGGACTAAAGAACATCACATCTGAAAAACACAAAACATTGAGGGAAAAAATGGCATCATAATTGTTGGTTCAGTCTGAGCAGACAGAAAACAGATCTTCGTTTGAAAAAGTCAATGATGAATTCAGCGCATTGCAAATATCAAAGTCAAAGGGTGTTATTCACCAAACACAAGCACAATTATTTTTCTGTAAATGGTTTGTGCCCCATTACATTTCATGCAGTTTATTTATGAACGGATTTATCAATGATTTACACAGAAAAAAAGTTTCATGATTAAGGCCGTGTTTGTCTGTAACCTTCGAATCAGATGCTAACAGAAATCTGTTTTAAAATTGCAGATATGTATGCATTAGATTAAACCTAATTAACAGTCAAAGGGGTCAAATAAAAACTGCAGATTAACTGAAAGCTTCTCTTTTTTTTGTATAACTTATTTCTAAGCTAAAACATCAACTGCAGGCAAGATCTCTCTACCACAGTTTGCTGCTTTTGTTTACATTAATTATTTTGATATTTTTATTACTCTCAATTTAATGGCCTGTCATTATCTCTAAGAGAACAGTATGCAAAATTGTAATCAGATATATTAGGCCAGTAATTTGCATTTATCATTGTTAGTATCTTTCTATTTTCATTTTTAGTACCTGTTTATTCTCAAAAGAAAATTGTATTGTTCTAATTGTTCTGATTTCATTTGCAGGATCTGTTTTCAGTTTACAATGACAAGACAAAGGGCATCACCTGCACGGTAAATGCATGGTAAAAACCATTTAACCATAACAGCATATGGACCTTGAAATAACACATGGGCTTCTGTCTACCTCTCACTGTCTAATTTCTCACATTAGGCATTTACTATGAATCATATTGTAGAAGCATTGGTTCCTACATTCAGTGGTTGCCAAACTGGGAGGCCCGAAGTTATAAAAAGGGGGGCGCTGCAAGGCTAAGAGACAGTGTACAGCAGGGATGGGCAACATCGGTCCTGGAGAGTCAGTGACTACGTTTACATGCAGCCAATATCCGGGTTATGGTCGGGTTAGGGTCACTATTTGGGTTTCTGAAACATTCGGAATAACCCGTTTACATGCGTGAGCAGAGAGAGTTACTCCTGTATACATGGAATTTGTAATCAGTTGGGAATATCCCGATGTAAACGGCAACGTACGGACAACCTTAAGACGCAATATGCGTCATTTCCAATTCTTCTTCCTGTATCCAAAGACAACAACAACAGCAGCAGCATCCGGATAATGAATAGTTCGGGGCAGATAGCGATCGCCTTTGTTTACGCTTTCCTTCTCGCTCCAAAAGTGTGTTGCTGTGCTGCGTCTCGCCATGTTTACCTCTACTTCTTGTTTACTTCCGGTATACTGCACGCGGGTTTTTGTATGCGCCGTCTCTACTCAAAAGACCAAGATTCCTTGCGAATAGAACATGCGCAGAACACAAATCAATGTTCCTTTTGATGGGGATATGCCGATACGCGTTTACATGACCAAATATTCGGGTTAGAAAAGGGGTACCCCAGGGGTAATATCCGGGTTTTTAAAAACCGGGATATGAGCATATCCGGGTTTTTGCCGGTGTTTACATGGCCGTGCGCGACCGGGTTATTGCTAATATCCCGGTTTTGAACGGGTTATTGGCTGCATGTAAACGTAGTCACTGTCTTGCAGAGCTGAGCTCCAACCCTAATCCAGCACACCTGAACAAGCTAATGAAGGTCTTCAAGTATGCGTAAAGGCAACGAATACTTCAAACGTCATAACAAACAACGTGTCTACACCAGATGTGAGCGACATGACAAAAGCAAACACAACCCATTATAAAATCAATGGTGCTGTCTACACTGGATGCGGCACGACACAACAAATCCCTGACAGAAGACTGATGCCCCGTTGGTGTGCTCACACAACTTTTGACACAAAGGACTAATGGATTTGCAACATTCATTTTGTTGCGTCCAGTCGACAGCCAAGCTATTGTGGTCCGGTGTAGACACGGTAATAAGACAAGAAAATATGACAAGGCATACAGTATCTCGCCTACAGATTCCTCAGTACAATGATAGGTAAAGAAGAGAGACCACAGTGTGTTGTGTGCCTCAAAATATTAGCTTCTGATAGTATGAAGCCGAACAAGTTAAGATGCCAATTAATGACTTCACATCATGAACACAGAGAGAAACCTGTTGAAGTTGAGCAGTACTGAATTAATTACAATGTTTCAAATAAACATTGCAAGCAAGGTCATGTCTGAGAGTATCTTTATGTGGGTGCATGTAAGGGGGACATGTAAAGCTTTGTTGTCCCCTGTGTACCTCTGTAAAAATATCGTTTATTGAGAAATTCTATGAGAAATTGTTAATAAAATTATTAAAAGGCTGCAAAACATGAATGAAAGGAAGAGACAAGTGACTGTTAATTTGCAAATAATTAACAATATTATTCAAAGCATCCAGAGCTTAAAATCCTCAATAATTCAGGACTCTGCTCTCTTCTAATTCCATATTGATTTCTCCGCTTTCTCTGCTAAAGAGATAAAAGGCCAGAATACATAATGAGAGCAGTGTTTCACTGTGTTCAAAAGCGAGTTCTGTTCGGCTCTCAGTAACTTCCTTTACTTCAAATCGCTTAATTGGATTAAACACTGTGGCCTAAATGGTGCCATATAGCAAATGTGTCATCCCAACCAAGTTATGCACAATTTAAAGTGCCCCCATTAAATTTCAAAGATTTAAAGAGTTATTGGGCCCTATTTTAACGATCTAAGTGCATGGTCTAAAGCGCACGGCGCAAGTGCAGTTAGGGCGTGTCCGAATCCACTTTTGCTGGTTTAATGACGGGAAAATGGTTGGCACGCCAGGCACATGTTCGAAAAGGGTTGTCCCTATTCTCTTAATGAGTAATGGGTGTGTTTTGAGCTTTACTTGCAATAAAGCAATCAGAGTCCCATCTCCCATTCCCTTTAAATGCCAGTTGCACTCGTGCCATGGCGGATTCGCTATTTACATGACGGAATTTGATAGTGGAAAGACCGGATGTTGTGCTGAGAGCAGAGAGCTGATCCAGAGAGCAAACGGATCTGCTCGTGCGCGAGGTTAAAACGCGCGAGCAGACTATCTACAAAATAGCAACGCGCCAATAATGCGCCTGAACACACCTCGTTTTCAGACCATGGGCACACAGATGGGCGCAAATACATTTGCTATTTAAACAACGTGGCGCAGGACATGAAAATGATAACTGCGTCGGGCTGAAACTAGCAAAAGACACTCGTGTCACGCCTGGCGCTGCATTGTGCCGGGTGTATGATAGGGCCCATCGTCTCTCAAAAGAAAGAGCCGATTTTGAACCGAATTTTTTCTTTGAATTTTTTTTTTTTGCGTACAGACGACAATGTTGTCAAAACGATACCTGTTCATACAAACAGGGCATCACAGTTTTCACAAATTTGCATTCTTTTATAATTTACACAGAGACAATAATGCTCACTCGCTGAAACTCGTTTTCAAAGTTTGTATTTTGAGGTCCCCAAAACGCTTTTGTCGTGTAAATGAACGGCCAAAACGCATAAAATGTTTTCTGTTTTAGTTGAAAACAGTGTTGTGTAAATAACCCCTTGCTGTCTGCACAAACCTACACAGGTTTGTAACAAATTTACATAATGCCAGCCTATGGTCGTCATTGGTTGCCCAGGAACAACATCTACATGACCCGCTCTCAAACATTAGTAGCTGAGGCCTGGAAGAGTTTGATTCGTGTTGTTGACATGTTGAGAAGACGCTGTTTTCTGAGCTGTGAAAGCAAATCCACTTTGCCTGCACTTACAAAGGATTAGGACTTGAATTGATATGGTAAAACCGTCGCTCTCATTACTGTTCATATCAATATGTATAAAAGTACTGAGGAAGCCTGAAATTCAGATATGGTAATAGCATTTTGTTTCCAACATGCACTGTAAGCGCTAGACCACTCACAACAAACTGGGCCATCTGACCAATCAGAGCAGAGTAGACTCTTGGAAGCGAGGGTTTTAGAGAGACCGAATCCTTTATCGAACCGTTTCAGACACTGTGAAAAAAGAGGTGATGCTGTAATGTATGTTTTTGACCTTGGATGCATGTAAACCTCTTGTAGGAGACCTCGAAAACAATATTAGGGGCCTTTAAAATAGCATAATAGGGGCATGTAAAATTTTCTAAAGGTCTAATCTGGCCACTAAGGTTTACAAAATGATTTGAACAGTCAGCATCACCATTGTATAATAGGTCGTAAAATCAACAAAAGACTTGTGAGCTGTATGCTCCTCCAGTCTTATGTGGGAAAAAAATGCTCCTTGAAGATTGAATAAGTCTTTTTGATCTCTTAATCAATTTTGAAAGTGAAGAATAAGTAACAGTATTTTACTATCATACTCAAAGAAAATCAGTCAGGTTGGTTGTGGGCAATTGGGTGTCAGTGAGAACATTAATTTGTTTCTGCGCTTATCAGGTGCACACTTATAGTACATCCATGCTTTTGATCTGCGCTGCCACACAATATGCTCATAACACAAGCTGTAAGATGAATAATCTATAACTTCAGGAGACCTTAATGTGGCAGGTGATCTCGCTCAGCCTGGAGGATTTGTTCACAAGTAGAAATATGTGTATGAAGGTCTGTTGCAAGCCCATATAAATCATAACCTAGGGCAGAGTCAGAGCATTTGCATATAGGTAATGGAATATTCAAATGTGCCAGAGCACTCGTAGATGGAGCAGGTGAGTATGTAATGATGACACAAAGCCCTGCGAGAAACAGAAGTGATTAATGAGGACTGAACGCAACTCACACCAACCTTACGCGCACAGGCCAGAAAACTGGGTCAAACTCACAGGTTAACATTCAGTCAAGCAGCGGAGCGGAGACTTCTGCGGTCTTCACGTTCCACAAGTGAGCGACGATAATGGCATCAATCAATGTCTACTGGGGGCATAAAAGAAGATGAAAAAAAACAGAGAGGAAAAATGGAAGATGGAGAAAACTTTTTGCTGTGCAGTAGAGAGTAAAAAACGCTGTAAAAACGACACTGAAAACGTCTCGGTTACTAATGTAACCCACGTTCCCTGAAGGAGGGAACGGGAGACGTAACGTCGACGTGACAATGTAATTATAGGATCACTTCAGGGAGCCCTATCAACTTCGAGTGTCTACAGAATGAACCAATGAACCTTGGCGTGCGTGAATCGCGTCACGCGCCCCACCCCTCAGCGCGGGTATAAACAGGTATCGCACAGCGATGGTCAGCAACAGTGGCGACGGCCCATTCCCTCCTTCAGGGAACGAGGGTTACATTAGTACATTAGTTCCCTTTCAGTCGTTCACGTTCAACGTAATTGGGATCCCTTGGAAAATGCCACGGTTGCTGCCACATCCAGCACCACATCCAGCTGCCACATCCAGTGGTAGGAACCTTGGGCACGTATACGGGCCGGGGTCTCAGGATCATGTGAGAGTTAGCCGGGCCGAATTCTAGGCACGATTCGTTGACCGAAAATGCATGTAGGTCCCCTACCCTCTTGACAGAGGCCAATGCAACCAGGAGTACTGTTTTACAGGACAGAACTCCGCTGATTGCAAAGGCTCAAAGGGTGGTCTCTGAAGTGCCAAAAGGACCAGAGACAAATCCCAAGAGGGTATAGAGAGTGGGCGAGGCGGATTTAGTCTCCTCGCCCCCATCAGGAACCTGACGATCAGGTCATGCTTTCCCAAAGACTTACCTTCAACTGCATCGTGATGTGCAGCAATCGCTGCAACATACACTTTGAGGGTGGAGGGAGACAGCCTTCGCTCCAACCCTTCTTGCAGGAAGGAAATCACGGCTCTGATCGAGCAAGATCGGGGTTCTTCTCGTGAAAAGAACACCAGTCAACGAACAGGTTCCACTTCAACGCATAGAGGCGCCTCGTAGAGGGGGCTCTAGCGGAAGTGATGGTGTCAACTACCGCTTGGGGTAGGTCACCTAGAACCTCCGCATCCTGTCCAGGGACCAGACATGGAGTTTCCAAAGGTCCGGACGCGGGTGCCATAGGGTGCCCAGGAGCCTCTGAAACAATTTCAGTGGTGCCGCTGTCCTGCGTCTGAACGAGCTCACGCAGTTCAACACTGACTGGACACAGGTCTTGGTGAGGCGCGCTGTCATGTTGATCGAGTCCAACTCCCCTGGAGGGAAGCGGACGCCGGACACAATTGCATCGCGACGGCACGCTCCACCGGCGGAAGATCCACATACCCCTTGGCTGCTCCACCATCGAGGGTGGTGAGGAGGGAGGAATCAGCAGGCCGCAGCCTGGCACTATACGGTGCCGACCACGACCTGGTGAGCTCCTCGTGCACTTCCGGGAAGAAAGGCACCGGGGCGGCATGCTAAAAAACCAGCACGGCCCGCCCGAGAAACCAATCATCCAGCCGAGAAGGTTCAGGACATGGTGGAGGGTTCCACTCAAGCCCGACCTTCTCGGCGGCCCGGGAAAGCATAGCTGCCCACTCTGGATCGGACCACTCTACTTGGGTAACGCTTCACTCCCCGAAGGGGGCAACGCATCCGAATCTTCATCTGCAGAGGAGCGAAGCTCCCCCTCCGATGCTGCGATCGACATCTGGTCGTCAGGAGGAGCCCCAAAAGACACGGCTGGTCGTTCCTGAGAAAGAATAGCACGTTCTTTTGGGAGCTCCAACGGCGGCCGCGTTTGTGAGGTGTGAGGGGCCCACGGAGATTGCCTCGGTGGGGAAACCCTCAGGGTAATCCTCAGATCACCCTGGCTAAGCGCCTAAGTAGGCCTATTCTCGCGGGCAGAATAGACGCTAGATCGGGGCATTGGCGAGGGGACTGCACCTCCCTTGAAGTAAGTGAGTCTCGATCTTAACACGGCCATAGTCATATTCCCACAGTGGGAACATGAACTATCCACAAAAGCTGCCTCAGCATGCTGAATGCCCAAACATGAGAGACAACTATGGTGGCCGTCTGCTGGCGCCAGGGAACCACCGCACCCAGAAATGCACAAGCGAAATGACATCCTGAAAATGACGCAGGGTTCGCTTGCGTTGCTCTTTTGTGAAGAAGAAAAAGAAAGAAAAGAAGAAATATACTCTTTCCGCTATACTCTCACAGTGCTGAGACACCCAGGGAATGGCCGCAGTGTACAGCAGTGCTGTAAACACTAGCAGGGAAATGCCCACCGATACCGACACAGAAATAGGGTTGCTGTGAACAGCAGTTGTGTGAGCTTAAACTTGCGGCCACTCGCTGATCGTGCCGTCACACCAACACTGAAGAGAGAGTCTTGAAGGAGTCTCCAACACAGTAGCAGTCTGTAGATTTCGGAAGACAAACAGAAGCTCGGCTCCGAAGTGAAAGATGATATGTGTGTGCGCCCGCTTCCTGTTTATACCCGCGCTGCGGGGCGGGGCGCGTGACGCGATTCAAGCACGCCAACGTTCATTGGCTCGTTCTGTAGACACTCGAAGTTGATAGGGCTCCCTGAAGTGATCCCAATTATGTCGTAATTACGAGCCTTTTTGTCAACCTAAAACAGAAGCTAATTACACTAAAGATCATTTTTAAATTGTATGCTCACCCAAGGCTGCATTTATTTCATCAAAAATTCAGTAAAGACAGTAATATTGTGAAATACTACTAGAATTTAAAAATAACTCATTCCTATTTTAATTTATTTGAAAATGTAATTTATCCCTGTGATGGCAAAGCTGAAATGTCAGCATCATTACTCAGTCTTCTAAGTTTATTCTAATATGCTGATTTGGTGCTCAATAAATATTTCTTGTATGTAAATGTAAATTCTTTACAGTTACTTTAATGCAGCCTTGCTAAAAAAAAGAGCTGTGTTGTTTCCAGTGTTGTTTCCATTGTCAAGAGACACTGCTTACTTTCATTATGTGGAATTATCTTACAAAATAAAACAGATTCAGAAGATTTCATTAAATTGCATTAAATAGCATTGATGAATAAAAATTCTCTGATCTTTTGAGACAAAAGAGGTCATTGTATTACGAAAACTTACTGTAACTTTCAAAACTGAAAACTTTGCTTACTTAAACTTCACTCAAAAAAACACACAAAAAAACACACTTATCTTTTTTCTTTTAATAGAAGTCATGGAATTTTGAATCCGGATTCATTTACAACACCAACTCATTACTAGGGTCTCTGCCAAATGGTGACGGCTGTCAGGACACTCTGACAAAACATCTAAATGTTTTAAAAATACAGCATAGATACAAGTACAACTTGCTGCATATACAGATCTTGCACTTTTCAAACTTCTGGAAACTTTTTAAAACAGCTAAAAAGAAGAACGCAGTGACATACAGTACTTGCCCCGTTCCCTGAACAAAAACTAGAAATATTTATTCACATAATATCTATACGCTACATTAAGAGCTAAAAATGAAAAGGGCTTGGCTAAGCTGCTTATATGCTTTATTGGCTGGCTTGATTAGACAGGAATTAATTTTTACCAAGATGGCAGGTCTCTGCAGAGCTTCTTAGTGGTTTTCCCTTTTAAAACTGTCGAGGATCTCCAGACAGCAATTTAGCGCTTTAGCTCTTATAGCCCCGCTGTCTGAGATATAACTGGAGTCAGTCGCTGGAGACACCAACATTAAAGCCCAGCTCTTCCAGGGCGTCTCATTGGCTGTCTGTGCACCAGCATGCAGATGAGGCCAGATGGCAGGAGGCCCCTGCTGAGGCCCTGTCAGGTGAGCACCAGAATTCTCAATGAGGGCGGAGAGGCACGAAACTGAGTGTGAGACAGGTACTGCTGCTGCCCAGCTCAACCGACCTGACAGTTAGAGAAAAAAAAAAAAGTTGCTGCCAGAGAGGATATAGAGCCCCTGGACGATGAAATGTGTCTCCCTCTATTTTGCCTCACGGCAGAACTAACAGGGCATGACTGGGGCAGGTGTGTGTCAGAGACCTCCCCATAGTGCTGTGAGACGAGGAGAAGTGCTCGCCAGTTGAATTCACCTGCTTTCAAACAAATGCAGCAAATGATAAAGCAGCATGTATTTATTAAGGGTCACTGATTACAGAGAAAATTTCATTTTATTATAAGCGCATGCTGCAGTTTTACCACCTGCCACTTTAAATGCTCGAGCTATGCAGGATGGATTCTGATTCCGTTTATCAGTTAGAAAAAAATCGCTCTGAAAGTGATTCCAACTATATTGTTTCTTTCTGCCATTATCGTTACAGTTGTGGTGTGGACTCTTTGTCGTTATAGTTATAGTTATCGAGGCCTTAAAGGGATAGTTCACTTTGAAATTAAATTTTGGTATGTTTTAGCTTACCTCAAGGGCATCCAAGATGTAGGTGTCTTTGTTTCCGCAGTAGTTTCAATTTTGATATTTTTAGGTCACAAAATTAAAGTAAACAATTAATTTGGACTTCTCTGTGCATGCTCTTTGAGGTGGTGACCATAGACCTGCATTATATGAAATTTCATTATATGAAATTTAATTTCAAAGTGAACTATTTCTTTAAAGCAGAGTGTCATACTTTAATTAATGCTACTGCATTTTCTTAGTTTGTTATTAAGGAGGAAATCGAAGATTATCATGTGTTGGTGAGGACACTAATGTAGTTACTGGTATAGTTATTGTTATTGGTGCGCGCGGGCCTTTGAAATGATTTACAGGAAAATTACTGACATGTTATCTCCCCACACTGTAAAACGTGTTTGTCATTTTTACAGAAGAACACTACAGTTAATACCTGTTTATTGATTCACATAAAATACCCTATGAATTCTATGAAATTTTACTGTAAGATTCTGTCAAACATGTTTTTGGAAATAAAAATGATTCATTACCATAAAATTTACAGTGAAATAAGTAAAAATAGTAAAACCAGTAAAAATAAATTCCCAGAAGTCCCTGCATGACACATCGCATATTATTATATTTTATTTAAAATAATTTCGTTTACTCTCATTTTTGTTACTTGGGTTATTTGTCATAAGGTTTTTGTGTTACATTTTATGTTATTTAGTTCATGTTTATTGGATTACTTTAGCTTTGTGTGTTACCCTGATGGTGTTTTGTCTTTGAATCCTGTGCAGCATATATAAGCATTGGCCATATTTTATTGACAGGCCGCTTACGATGATTAACTTATGATAAACTCTGTGGCTTTATATTGTACCACCTCTATTATTATGGTAGTTAAGTACATTTTAAGGTAAAAATCTGATTTTGGTAACATTATATAATTTAATTAAATATGAGGTAATAAGTTGTACAATATAGGAACCAATATATCATCCACAATACCTGAAACATGATCACCATATATATTTTTTCAACCACAGGGGCCATTTTTTATAGTAAATTTAACATGTTTTTTTTTATTTTTTTTTTATAATTGTACACTGAAGCTGTCAGTTCATCTGTTGCCATTCTTTTAAAGGCTTGTAAATTTAGCATTAGCATCATCAACTGAAAATCACACTTTACCTCTTACACTATTTGGGTAAACCAAGAGTCCTAGCTCAAATGCATGTCATTCGTTGAGTTAATATCACATAATATATTAGAAATAATTTTAACATTGGGTGAGAAAAAATTACATAAAAAAAAAAAAAAAAAAAAGTATAATACAAACTGTGCTTTGAATGTATTTTTACCTGGACTCGATAGGGCACTTGATCATCATCCGTTGCTACAGCTTTTGTCAGGGAATTTTCATTATCCAGGATTATTTAGACAGAGGTGACTGGCCTTTCATCCACCACCCCTGCAATTAATCGAAAACATTTCAAAAGGCACTGAGGCAGATCCCTTGATATAGCCATCCACTCTGTCTTAGCCAGCTAAGAAACTCTGCAACAGAGACAATGATTTAGTGGTTGTTCTTAAAAGGAAAGGTCATAGCTTTCTGTATCACTGCAGTGGACCCCCCTGTAAATACCTCACAGCTTCAAACTACCATGACTCACAGAGGTGCCTCATATTTCATTTTTCCCAAGCAAACAGGCTTGAGGGTGTGCGTATGTGTGTTTACAGCTTTCTTCACAATTCAGCTTATAAATTGTAGCTATTTGACAATAATATTTGTAATGAACAGCATAATGTGCGTTTTCTTGCATTTCAAGTCATTATTTAATATTTTTTCAAAAGTAATTCATACGATAAAAAAATCGTACAAATAATATTAAAGGCACTCTCCAAAACCATGAAACGGAACACTTATATGTAAAATATCAACAATAACAAAAAATAATAATTAAAAATAATTACAATAACATAATACAAATTATTATTTGTATTTGTATTAAGTGTTACCATTACAAGTCCTGAAAAAGAATAATAATAATAATAATAATAATAATACAGTAATTATAATGAAAATAATAGTGCTAATGCAGACTTTGTAGGCAGGTAAAAAAAATACTGAGTGCATTTTTAATAGTTGTCTAATTCCTTGTTCCAAGGTTCCCTGTCACACATCTGACATATTGTACAGAAAAAAGAGCCCTACGTGACTGAAGAGTCCTATATGACTGATTACATCAGATGCCTCTTTAAAGCAGATGAAAATTGCCTACAAGATATTTTGTATAGTTACTGATATTAATATTTCAGGCCCTTGTGTCTAGTCCTCTTTTCAAACCTCTTCTACATTTTCAATTTCAGAGAGAATGTCTGTCTCTAGTGTAAGTTAGAATCGATTAGCGTTTCTGGCATGCCTGCAGAAGTAGATTGACATATGCTAGGTTTCTTGTGAACATCATGGGAACAGAAAAGGGCACAGAGGAGCACAGAAAAACATATTGTCCAGTTAGAATGACAAGTGATGTGGTGCCCATCAAGTACTACACTGTTTGCATTTAATTTATGATAAGGACACATGATAATGGATCCACACAACTGGCTTATATTAAAGTTCTGTATTAAATTATAGTCTTTATTATAGTCGTTTATGCTCATTTTGAGTGCAGCTCTTTAGAGGTGGAACTGCACCTGAGAAATACAAAACATGCTGTAAAACAGCTGATCTGAATTAGCCAGTCAGCTCAAGAGATCAAAAATGTTGTTAATAATGTGATAATTAAATGTCACATTAAAAATATTTGTATAATAGTAATATTTGTTTTATTTTTTATTTAACTTTATATGACACACAAATTACATATTTATACATTTTTATAATATTTTATTTGATGTAAATGTCTATAATATTAAGTAAAATTACAAACGAAGAGCAAATCCCTTGTTCTAAGAAAAAAAGTTTCATTCTCTTTCTTGCAACAGGCTTCACAGAGCACTTAATCTAGGAATGATCAATAGAGAAAATTGAGCAATTATGCTGAGGGAACGTACTGAAATACCAACACTTAAATCAATGATTCAAAAAATAACACGGATTCTTGGAAAAAGAAGAAGTATAACATGTAAGAAGTGCTATAAAAAGTAGCATAACATTTACATTTAATAACTTAACAGATGCTTTTATTAAGACTGACAAATAAGGAATGCTACAACACTAATCCTAATTGAGACAGAAGTGCTGCGATGCAATATCCGAACATTCATACAGAAAGCTAAAATTGTGTGCAACATTACATTTATCTTTTTATAATGGTTACCCAGTTTTTTGGAACATTTATAGTCCTATCTATGTTTGCATTGATTGATTTCGATATATTATGTGAGAATGCTTGCATCCATCCTCCTGCAGTGAGCTGATAGCCACTCAACAAGAGCTGTCCGAAGATTGCAAAACTGCCTTTAAAATATGAACTAAACATTATCTGAGGCCTCATTGCATGCTCTACTTCACAGACTCTGAAAGCTCCCATGCAGTCAATCAATGTTCTTCCTCTAAAGAGCCTTCAAAGGAGAGCTTTCTGAGGGACACTTTAAAGAAGGGCAAATATGTAGGACAGAGGTTACAAACAAAACTGTCCATTGGTCTGACTGTGGGCTTAAAAAAAATGCATTTTGTTGTAATTTTTTTTTTATTCACTCTAATAGCTTCTGTGCACTACTACACTATTATTTAATAAAAACATTTAAGAGGTTCAGAAAAGATGTCTCATAAGGGCTTATCTTAAAACTGTCTGCATTTATTGAACAAAGGCCTTTTATGTTGCTTAAATATGGTTTGATGTAAATTCACTGAGCCACAGAATTCTCAACATCCATACCTGTTAAGCTAAAAAAAAATATATATATATATATATATATATTTTTTTTTTTTAAAGAAAAGCCACTATTTGTTTACCAACAGGGGACTTGTTCAGAGCCGACTCAAATAAAATGCAATTTTGGCATAATAACTGCAATGTGCTTGAACAGATCGATCAGCTACAGGGGAACCTTGAAAAAACAGTCAACATAAAACTGTTGTTTTATGAATTCTGCTCGATGGGAATTACTCGCAAACAGTGCACAAGATGAGAAAGCCACGAAACTGACAGTGAACAACTAGCCGTTTACATCTCTCTTTACCACTTCAGTTTTCACTTTCACAGAGCACAAAATAACTCTGTCCAGAGAGAGCACACAGTGAGATTATGAATCTCATTGGGAAAATGTGCCAGCATGTGTTGTCAGACAATGAAACTGATTTAGTCTTCATCAACACATTATTCAAGGCAATGCAAAGTTTTTTTTTTTTTTTTTTTTTTGCAGACACACTACACAAAATGGCTTTATACATCACTCATGCAAATCATAACATTTAATTGTTGATGGTACAATTATGATTAATGCAACATGATAAAACAAGCTAATTATTGTATAACAATTTCTTATAGAAATGCATTTGTACATGCATTTGTGTGTGACTGGTTAGCATGTTACCCAGAAACTACAAATTTCTCAAGACTGAATTTGTCCAATTTAGTCAACGTTATGTTGAGACAGTATTCAATCCAATATGACTGCAATCCCCCTTGCCCTGAGTGTTAGAAAATGTCCACCTATGGCTGCAGAAATTCTTTAACTGGAACATCATCTGAAACTGCTTCCAGCTTTCTGACAAATGTTTAAGGGACAAACCTATTTAAAACAAACCTATAATGAAAACCAATGCCTGGTTGCAGGAAATCCCTTAAATTAAAAAAGGGATTTGGGCAGCCAAATAGCTCACCATTAGGTTTGAAAATGAGTTTAAAAAAATAGCAGAACATCTATTAAAACTCACCATAGGGACTGGTGATCCAATCAGTAGTGTTTTGCCCTTTTAAGATCCCTATCAGACAAAGCATGCAGGCAGAATCTCAAACATCCAAACAGGTCAGCTCCTAATTCAAGAATAAAGTATAAAAATATCAATGTTCTTGCCACTCTGGTTGATGTAAATCATTAGTATCTACTCACAGAGCTCAGAAGTGAACAGTGACAATGTGCAGAATTCATGACCACTATATGACTATGCTATCAGAATATAGCAGATATAAAGACTCAAAGTCAAAGGAATCACAGCAATCAAAGGCTGGAAAGGTCAAAATCACGAGGGTGCTATATTCTATACCTTTCAGATAATGAGACACCAGCCAGGGCTCTAAGAATAAGATTTTGTTTTCAATGTACGGAACTACAGTGTGATTGTGACTACACCATATAAGAACTCCATTTGACTTGAGCAACTAAGGCACATCTCTCTTGTTTGTATTTATTTATTTATTTTGCTTCCTTGATCGATTTTTCTTTTCACATCTGTCTACATTTGGGCTGATCTCAGGTTTGAGATATTTTTATTTGAATTTAAAAATGTAAAAGTATTGCATTGGAAATTGGAAGATTCGGGGGTGGGAAACGGTCTTCAAAAGAGTAATCTTTCAATTACTTTTATAGCTCTCTACAATGCCAACTGAGGTTCAAACTACTCATGGGAAGGTCATCAAATACAGTAATTCTTTCTTTTTTATTATTTGAATTATTTATTTATTTGTTTATTTGTTTATTTTAGTAATTAAGTTTTTTTTTTTCAAGCCAATAGTTTGTTCAAACTATAATTTTTGTTAGATCCTTGCCTTGCCTTGCCTAAAGCCCCTGAATCCCCCCACAATAATTTACTGCTGCAAAATGTGCTTGTATCTTTTCCCATGTAGACTATTTGGGTGCTTTGGTTTCTACAACACAACAATTATCTTGAAACAGGCATTGCCATAGCAACAATGACAGTTTTGAAGCAATACTGTGAGAAGTGGGTTGTTTTCAGGGGGTTTGGACAAGGTTGAGGGTCGTTGAAATGGACACAGGTCTTATATGGTAAATGTCATGGGCAGTAGCTGCACTAATAAGGGTTAGATATAGAATGGACCCTTCAAGCTTTTCCAGGAAGGGTATTGATTTTGCTGTGTGCAGCTGATGGGTAAGTGGTGGATCAACAGCAGAAGACAATGGCAGGACTGAGCTCTAATGAGAGCAGGGCGTACACAGGAAGTGATGACATAGAATGGCGGCTGACAGAGTGCGTAGGATACCATATCTGTTCCATGTCTGCTCTGCTCTTTAGACTGAATAATGATTTGGGAAGGCGGTTGGCAATTAAGAGAAGATAAGAAGAATAGAGCGGGAGGGAACACAGGATGCTTCTGATAGCTGTTGCTTGTGATCAATATCTTACTGAGATGCCTGTTCCATAGCATTGGTTTGTCAGCGTTTGAGCATCTAAATACAAAGCTTTTGGGGCTTTTTAGGACCATCTAATCATGGTCACAAACGTAGTCAATTGGGAAATTTCATGCAGTGGAAAACATTTAGATGACTTGACATTTTGCACCACATATTCTATATAATCTCCGTCACAGAGAACGTATCATTACTGGGAATTCACATCTTTGAGGAGAACATATTTAAGAAAATATAAGAAATGTATAGTCATACATTCAATAGCAGCATGCTTATATATTCATCCTCTATTAAACCACATTGTGACTGAATAAATATGATATTCCCAGGTCTCCTTTTTTGCCTCCTCTGCATATATATACCCTGGAGAAATAGGCAGAGATGCAGGATCATTTTTTGAAAAGTGTTTGTCAAATTGCTGTCACAACATATTTTCTGGTGAATATTTGCTTTATCATCAGTCTCTGAGACTGGCACTCCATTCTTGCCCTGTGACTTTTGAATGTCAGAAAATTATGATGCATGTGTCTGCTGTGCACAGGCATTGATCGGGCACAGTTAAACCAGAGCTATAGATCAAGCTTCAGCTTGTCCAGTGGTGAGTAATTGCTTTATATTGCCAATCTTCGATCAATAACCATCTAACATATATGAGCTTAATCTCTCTTACTATGCATTTTTCATTTAAAGGGTCTAATGACACTATGTCGGGGCCATCATGTGGTTTACTATTATTCAAAAACTTTTTAAAGTCTCTTTAAAAATGCATAATTTTAGAACAATGAAGCTGCAGCAAAAAAGGATGTATCAAAGTGCCTGAGGAAAAGATCAGTTTCAGCAATGAGAAAGTGAAAGAAAAGAAAACTCAATTTCAAAACAGAAAATGTCAGGCTATCAAAAAATGATGAAACATCAAATGTTCATTCAAAGCTGCCATAAGGCCCGTTCACACCAAGGACGATAACTATATAACGTTTTAATAATCAATCTATTCTATAACAGTAACGACAGAGGAACTATGTCATTGGAATCACTTTCAGAAATGGAAGCTTTAGCGTAAGTTCTGCCGGGAAGACTCAGTTGTTGCGTCACTTATTACCTTCTCATCTATCCAATCATGTTCTAATACTAGAAGTATAGGCCTAAAGGACCTGTACTTACACTTGTCTGAGTTCGCAGATGCTGAACGCTTCCACTCACCACCATCCACCCCACCACCACCAAGATGGTTTTTCCCTCCATCTTCTCTATCACCGCAGGATGGTCCCTTCCCCTCCAACCTCCCACCACCACCAGGATGGTCCCTTCCAATACCTCACGGGGGGTCGGCTGCGCCCCTGCCTTCATCTTCAGGCAGGAAATGCTGAATCCGTACCCTCGGATCGCGAGTTACGGACGGGGCCTACGCCAAATACTTAATTGCATATATTGCTTGCTGGATCACTAATAAATGCATGCTTGTTATAATATCTATTTTCCCGAGTCTTTCTGGTAGAACAATTTTTTTCCAGCTGATGAACGACAAAATTTTTTTAGAGCCAATCAGAATCCACTCGCCTTTAAAGAGCTCGAGCATACAGCCAGCATAATGGCAGCGCACACTCATAATAAACCAAACTTTATCGTCCATTTATGTGGACGCTAATATAGTTATCGTTATTTTTATAGAGCTGTTCTTAGTGTGAACAGGCCTAGACCTGGTTTATCAATTATAAACACATATTTTGTATCTTAGTTTCTTTTCAAAATAAGCCATATTAATTATCATTTTAACTATATTAATTTCCACTGTAGTATGTCTCTGGCCTTATCATGGACCTAAGTCATTGAGAAACTCCATGGATAAGTTAGAAAAACTATTGGATGGCAATAACAATGTCTATTAGCTGCTCAGGGGTGCGTTTCCGAAAGCATTGTTAGCCAACTATGGTCGCAAGTTCCGTCGTTATCAGCATAGTTCAACGATTTGGTGTTTCCCGAAACCATCGTTCCAACGAACGTTCGCAAACAGCATCGCAAACTTGTGTGGTTGGAACGACAGCTCTCGAGCTGTGGTTAGAAGCATAGTTTCTAGTTTACATGAGATGTAGACTGAATAAATCCTTATCTTTAGCAAAATAAGCAAGCTGACATTCAGTACAACCCGTGTTATTTATTTAGAATACATACAAATGTAATTTACGTCTTTTAGTTTGTCAAGAGATTTAAAGCACCGTTTTTGAAGACTGCGCATGTGCGAACGTGCTCTATGTAAGAACGAGCCAAATATTGAGTCTGGTAATAAAGCAAAATAACTGAGAAAAATTAGAAATGGTCTTCAGATGCCATGTCATAGCTTATATGACAAAATCTAGCGTTAATTCGATCTCAAACAGATTAATTAAAATAAGTTATTAGTCCACCACGTGCGAGACGTCATAAACCAACGTGGTTGAACGATACTTTGCGACATACGGTTTCGGGAAACAGTCGTGACTAGCTAGTTGATTTCTCCATCGATGCATCGTACTATGGTAGTTAAGCAGCGAGCTATATAGTTGTACAGGAAACGCACCCCAGCATGTCTTGCATAATACAATTTGTTTGGCTGAGATATCTGGGGGGGGAAAAAGAATATAAGCACACAGGTTGCCATTGCAGAGTTCTAATTCTAAAAACAACATAATGTAGATTATTAGCATACTTGCAAGGAGATTGTTGTGTAGACAAGTGACACTGAGACTTGTAAAATAGCGGCAGCACTACAACACTGTCTCTCGGGTAAAGCAGTGATTTTGTCCAGGCAAAGATTTTTTTTTTTAGTCTATATTAACAAAATCTTGGAAGTAGGCTCAAATTACAACAAAATCAATTTCCATTCAATGGGGGCCCAAAAATAGAAAGATCATCCTTTTAAATGTTTAGACTAGGAGAAGAATAAAACCCTTTTAACTACAAATAAGATTAAGATGAATTCAAGCAATTTGGCAGAACTCTGATAAAGTTTTATGCGCAATGAATCTAATTTATGAATCAGTGGAGAGGCAGATGCCTCTTTAGGTGGTGGCCTGGGATATCAGGTAAGCCTCTGCTCTGGTTAGAATAATTAAATGAAAGTTATGGCAAGAGAGGTCAAGGCAATTTTATATAGATAACTAAATATTCATCAGTTTGACCCTAAAACCATGCAATGATTAATTGCATCCCTGATGTGATCAGAATTTAAATACAGTTTCAAAACCATGAACTCACTGAGCTGAGACATCCAAAATTAGCAATTTGTGCTTAACGCATGAAATATGCAGTGCGCGGTGCAGCTTTGCGTTGACCAGGTCATTCCGCTTCTAGTTCTGCATGTTTCCTACCAGGATATCCTTCGAAGGAGGGGAGTTCAAATGATTTTAGACACAAGCGTCTTTCGCTCAATATACAAATTCTTCAAAAAAGATAAGGTGACATATTCATTTTAGTTCATTTTGGTAGTGCTTTTCACAATACATATTCCAAAGCAGCTTTACTAAGAAACCAAAGCAGCTTTACAGAGAAAACCAAAGCAGCTTTATAGAGAAAAAGCATAAATGGAGCAAAGGAACAAACCTATACACAACTTACAGGCATGCTAAGCTAAGAATGAATGCCTAATAGGTTTGAATGACATGGGTGAGTAAATGATGACATAATTATCCTTTTTGGGTGAAATGTCTCTTTTAGTATTCTACTCACCGTCTGTTCCGATCCAGTATTGTATGAACATTTGAGTCTGACCCAGTTTGCAGACCTGTGTGGTGTGTAAGGTTGGTGTGAGTTGCGTTCAGTCCTCATTAATCACTTCTGGTTCTCTTAGGGCTTTGTGTCATCATCACACACTCACCTTCTCCATCCATCCACATTTCAATATGCCTTCACTTGCATGCAAGTTTCTAAAGTCTGCCCTGTAAAATGATTAATATTACTTATATAATATAATAATACGAACCTGTGCACATTGAGAGTAAATACATTTGGAGATAGCAGTGTCTTAAGAGTAAGGTCAGATTGGGTTTTGTTATTCCAAACGTAATCGAACAGTACATAAATCAAATATACAATGCTGGAAATTACATTCATACATCATAATGACAAACTCTGAATATTCATCATAATGAATAAGGCTGTGAAGTATCTGTACACCAGTTAGAAAAACAGGTGAAAAGAATCACATTTTCCCCAGCTTCTCACGGCCAGCAGCCACAAGTGATTTATTTCTCACATGCTTGCTTGTTGAAAACTCCAGTGTTTCTTTTTCTTAGCTTTCCAAATCAATTAGTAGATCAAAAGACTAATTCAATCCTTGAGGAGCTGTGCTTAGACAGATATTCCCTAGGAGCCCCGAGGAACTCATCCATAAAACATTGAAGTCAGTTGTGTCGTTCACGTCTCCGCTGTTACACACCGGCTAGCCAGCCCAACCATTCTGATCACGTTGCTGCAAGTCAGCCCTCTTAGTGTTTGCTTTTGAGGTAATTAAACCGCATTTGATGGATAACCTTGTTAAAGTGAGAAGTTTAGGTAATGATAATCCAATTAGATGTTTTTATCTACTGGAACTAATTCAAATATAGTCTAAATTGCAACACAAGCTGCTGATATTGACATACCAAGAGAATTTTTTTGCGTGATATTTTGACAGATTTCAGAAGTCATGATTTCACTACTCACAAGAGCTTGACTGAAAACAAGCGAGAATTGTCTATTTCAAATGCCCTACATAATGACATTTGGCACAGACAATTTGTTGTTTTAATGATGAGCTCCAAGGCTCTATGTAATAACTTAAGGACAATTGGACGGCATCTGTTGTTATGGAGGAGGCTTATCTCAGAGGCTTGAGAAATCTCTCAGAGACAGTGTGATTTCCCATTATGTTTCGTTGTTTAGCACCAGCGAGGTGCAAACCCTGTTTAACACTCTTAGACACACTGACTGCCCTCATGGGGAGAAAAAGGCATTAGAAATGACTCCGCAGCTTATGAAAAATATTTATCTGTCTGAGAAGTTTCTGAATTACTCCCCAAGCACAACAAAGTTTCATATTCCAGAAAAGTACTGTCAAGTGTGACAATTCCTTTCTATACAGTACAATGTTTCTGTTTTCTTTTTCCTAATGCTCAGCGCAGCTTAAACAAGTACTCACATATGCTATTTTAATATACTTGCCTGCATATTAAAGTGCATTTAATCAACTTAAAACCAAATTCAGATATGGACAGCATTTCCAAACATTGAAATGCCGGAAATTAAATAGCATGTAAAGTCTACTCTAGACACGTCAATCTAACCCAAATTAATCTCTTGCAGTTTGCTACTAGCAAGCAATAATGCACATATTATTCTGAAACTATTTTAACCAATGCAATGTGTAGCATTAACACGAAGCACAAGGATGAAGAGACAATTGACAATTGTTGGTGTCAATGACAAAAGTAATTGCTTTTTGAGAATATCTAAGCACAGCAAGCTCCACTCTTCACCACAAGGGTAAATCCAAAACCTCCAACATAACAGACACTCTTAAATCCTTTTCTTCTCTTAATCAAAAACAGCACTTATTTTCAATATTTACACATCTAAATCATGCTGGGAAGTGGGAATTACCTTCCTGATTTCAACAATGCATTAACACAGATGAAAATTATTCATACACATTGAATCTTCATATAACAAATCTAAATGCACTGCATAAAACAAAAGATTCATCTGAAAGTAGTTCACTTTTTAGTGACAAATAAGATTCACTGGGACCTGATTCCATTCCCCTCTCTATCCCCCATTTTCCGGCATATCCCTATTGTCCTATACATAAAGTTCTAAAAACAGTTGAGAGAGCAATATAAATCATTTTCTGAGTGAAAGTTTCAGCACAATATCTGATTTTTGCTCACTGTTAAGTTGTTCACAGCAGACATCCAGTAAGGACATTGGCTAGATGATTTGTTGACGAGTTGATTGGATTTTTCTGTATCCTTGCACTCCAGGATATCTGGCAGGTAAGACCTCACTACTCTTCAGGACAACTAAAGCATGGGGGGAAGTATTATAAATGCAAATTCCCAGTAAGAGCTCTGAATCTATGTTGAAAGGTCCTCTCCAGGAGATAATTACACCCTGCTTTGATTATGTTCAAAAGACAAGATTGCCATAAAACTCATAAATAATTCAAAGCAACATAAACACCACAGAATTTTTCCGCACCAATGGTGAGGCCATCACTACTTTCATTCCAGATGTTAGACTCAATGACATGTACTCAAGTCTGTTGCTTCTTTTCCAGACTTTAGGGGTAAGTACACTTCTTGACACTTATCTATAATTCATAAAAAAAAATTTTGATGGGTTGTTTAACACCCTTAGGGTAAAAGCTTTTTTTTACACTAAAGCATAATTAATGAGCATGTGTGAAATGCTTATTAAATGATTCAGGTTTTATTTTTGCATGCATGTTTAAGTGAGAACTTGTTAATAGATAGTGTAATGTTCCCTGTCTTGTGTTTCCTTGTGTGGACTTTAGTTATTTCCTGTTCTGTGTCATGTTTTGTAGTCCTTTGTAGTTTTTCTTGCTTATTAGTTCTCCCAGGTGTTTCTAATTAGCCACACCCCCTTGTTATCTTGTTTAGCTTGTTTGCCTGTGTATTTAAACCTCTGTGCTTCAGTTGTTGGTTGTCGGTTGTTGTTTAATGTAGCTGTTACCTGTTCTTGTCCTGAGTTCCGTGTTCCGCCTGGATTACCTGTTTGTTTTATTAAATGTGTGCTTGCATATGGATTCTCTCTCTGCTTCATCCTTGCCTCAGCGTGACAGAACGACCGACCAAATGATGAATCCAGCAGCATTTTTGCCAGTGTCTCTTCCCCAGCCACCAGAGAAAGGACAATCTTTTGAGGGGACCCGGTTGGTCATATTTCGTGGGTCCCGTGGAGGCCGCAGTAGAGGAGGTGGTCAAGAGGAGTCCCGACAGCACTCTCCATTCTGGCCCCTCTTCGACCCTGGGTTGGTGATGTCCAGCCCAGGGCCCTATTCGCCACTGGTTCCGTCCAGCACAGAGCCATGCTGGTTTCCGGTGGTCCCGAGTCCGGTGGTCCCAGTTCCAGTGGTCCCGAGTCCGATGGTCCTGAGTCCAGTGGTCCCTGTTCCGGTGGTCCCAGAACTCCCCATCATCAGTCCAGCCGAGCCTGCACTTCACGCCAGTCCAGCCGAGCCGCACTTCACGCCAGAGCTGCCGAGGCCAAGGCAGTATGCGTCGTGCCCGCCGCCCCTGAGACTGTGAGCATCATGCCCGCCGCGCCTGTGACTGACAGCGTCGTGCCCGCCAAGCCTATGTTCGAGGTTGATGACTTCAGCGATCTTCCTCCTCTCATTGGGCCTGACGAGCCAGAGCCAGAGCTTCACGTCAGTCCTGCCGAGCCTGAGCTTCACGTCACTTCTGCTGATCCAGAGACTGTTCACGTCGCTTCTGCTGATCCAGAGCCTGTGCACGTCACGTCTGCCGAGCCAGCGTTTCCAAACCAGATAGCCGCTGCCGAGCCTGTGTCCCCTGACAAGATGGCCGCCGCCGAGCCTGTGTCCCCTGACAAGATGGCCGCCGTTGTAGCTGTTACCTGTTCTTGTCCTGATTTCCGTGTTCCGCCTGGATTACCTGTTTGTTTTATTAAATGTGTGCTTGCATATGGATTCTCTCTCTGCTTCATCCTTGCCTCAGCGTGACAGATAGCATTATCCAAACTAAAACCTAATTTTAATTGCTTAATGGACTAAACTTCACTAGAAGTCACTGTAAAATTACCATACATGTAATCCATGAACACATATCACTATATACATGTGACTGCCCCTGCTAAATGTTCTGGTTCAGTAAGATCATAGACAGCATGTTGCATGTTTATTACAAAAAAAAAAAAAAAGACTTCCCACAGCAAAAATCAGGGTTATAGTAAGGCACTTATGATGGAAGATAAAGAACTTCCCAACATTCTGGAAAAAAAAATTACATTATTTGACGTGCAAGAACGTGTTGTGTGAATGGACACACAACATTTAAAAGATGCAAGATGAAAAAAGTAGTGTGACGATTAAATCCATATGCATATTTTTGTGGTCGCACTGCTGTTTTATTCGGATTAACTTCTAATTATTTGTAAAGAATGTAATATCAGTGGCTGTTATTACCAGTATCAGCGAAGATCAGGTATAGAGACAGCAGACGCACAGTTGATTGGACACTTCCTTGCTGGCCGAGTAGTGCACAACTCTAGTCAATTTAAACAGCAAACATAAGTTAACAACACAGTGGAATTTTTCAATTGAATTAAAAATAATAATAATTTGGTCCTCACAGATAAGTTTCCATAGTAAATAAAAAAATATACATAACCGAAAAAGGTGTATGCCGCCTACCCTTAATGCATAATTATTTAATGAGCGTCACTTTTCTCTCTGGATTTGATTCATACAAAATACACAGTCACAATTTCCAAAATGTACATACATGATTACAAAGGTACACATATCAGATATTATTACAATTGTTTACATATGACATACACAAATTATTCATATTGAGTTATATAAATATTTATCACCTTGTTTTTAAACATTTTCTTGAATTTACAGATTGAAGTACACAATTTTAATTCCTTATCACAATTATTCCATAGGTTTACCCCTTTAACAGATATACATCTATTTTTTGTATTAGTTCTTGCCCTTACTTTTTTTAGAAGGATTCAAGCCACAACAAAGGGGAATCAAGACACAATACAATGGAAATAGTTTTTGCTTTATAAATGGCCTTTGAACGCACTAACTAATGAACATGAACTAAGGTACTTCATGTATTTTAATAAGAGAAAAAAAGAACATTATACATATTACAAAGGAGTTTAGAGAAGAATGTAGTACTGAAAATATTTTATTTATTTATTTATTGTTCACTGTCAAGGAAAGCCTAAACAAACTAGCCAGTGAGAATGTATACATGCATAATGCATAACACCAAAAGTGTTTTCACTATGCTGTGAACAAACCGTTTATGAATACAATCTGAAAATCATCAAATAAATAAATCAGTTTTATTCTTCTGGTTTATCGAGGGCCTTGTTGAAATGCAAATTTTAGCCTGAATTCATAGGGCTCTGTGATTCAGTGTGTACCTCTGTAAAACTGGGGCTCCTGCTGATGAGCTTGTTTGTCTTGTGCATTCATTTTCCACTAATTGCAGTAATTTGTACCGTTTACTAATTGTTAATTATTAACATGATTCATTCTCCCCTTTCCTCTGTTTCCACTTGGTTAAATACAATACATCTCAGTCTCTAGTATCTCTCACATCATTGAAAAACATGGTGGGTGGTTCAGTGGTGAATTACGCATTCCAGACTATTGATTGGGGTCATGTGATATGGCCTCTGAGTGTGTCAAGCTCCTTTATCAGTTGTAACTGTCCTTATTGATTCGGATACCGAGTGTGTGGGATGGAGCCAATCACAGAGAGAACTTTGCGGAAGTGACCCTTGAAGCAAATATCTTACTATCAAGCCTCTGACCTTTTCCCACATGCATATTTTATATCAGCCCAATTGTCTGCGGTTAACATGGATCAACCATGCATGGTGGATAATATGGCAGAGTACGATGTCATGATATTTCCTCCCGCATACGTCTGTTCTGAGATCCTCGCTGTAGATATGAAATGTCAAGGGTGTGTTTGGAATATTGCCCAATACACTGAAGTTTTCTGTAATGACAAAGGGATATATCTTTGCAGCACATCTGGATATTGCCTATAAATGTCTCTCCTCTGTACAGAGAGAAGAGCTGGAGGCTTTCGCGGGTTCCCTCAGGGCTCTCTCTTCGCATACATACATACTCATTTACGAACCCATCATTCCTTTTGATAATGCCCTCCGAGCTCTATCAAGCAGATGACTTTATTTTAAATACAACAGGATCAATGAATAATAATGCACAATCTTCAGAGAATAACCCTGTAATGATTGAGATGTCGCTGAGGATGATTGATCAGAATATGAGATTATGCAATTTGCCTGTTTCAGTTTTCACAATTGGAAATAATGGCAAACAGTAGTGTGTAAATATTAAAATTCAAAAGTCACAGGTTTTTATGAGTTTTTATGAGTGATTGTCAGTCAGGGTCATCACAAAGATAAGATGATATGATATATTCTCTATGCTCTAATATAATTAGATTGCCGGAGGGCTGCTTAGAATTGGAAATGCAACATCAGACAGAACAACAGAAAAGTGTGACATGATGTTCAGTCTTTAGAAAAAACTTGTTTAATGGAATAGTAACTTGCCCATAAAATGCTTGAGGGGAATGTTCAAAATATTTCATATATAAATCAACTCAATATTGAAAGAATCAATAGCAACAACAAAACCATAAATCCCTGGCATTTTGTATACATACGGTACATAATTTAAAAGCACAATATGTACGATTTTTGGATTAAAACATCCAAAAACCACTAAAGCAATGCTATATATTTTATTGACTTGTGTACTTACATTATCCCAAATTTTTTAATCCAGAGCGATCAGCAATTTTAACCAGTGTGAATTCCCATGTCATTGCATCTTTGTCAATGACGTCATATCCACATTACCTTACCCTCGATTTCTGGTTTTACTTCTGTAGAAACCATGGAAACACCAAATATGCTTTAATATATATATTATTAGTATTATGTGTTTTATTAGACTGGTGAGCAACTGTTTGGAAACCTTAATCGACAGAAACTAATCATTGTTATGTAACTCTACACTCTTTAGTCCTGTTGTTTGAATCTCTTGTTTTCTTGATACCGCGAGTAACATGTGTGTACCCCTAAAAGTAGATCAGACAACACTATTTTGTCAAGTGGCTAACATAACATAACCATTTCAATTGTTTCCAAATCTTGGTGATTCTACGGGCAATCTCTTGCCATACACAATAGACTGTCCATGATTTTTTTTTTGGCAATGATTTTTCTAGGGTAGGTCGCCAGGTCTTCACACTTTCACGCATTCACACCTCAGACAATTCACCTATACTGCATGTTTGATTGTGGGGAAACCAAAGCAAACCCACATAGACCCAGGCTCTCAGCCTCGCCCTGCTTCATACCACAGTTATGTTAAAGAAACCAACGCTATCTCACGACCAATTCGTACGAATTCGTTCGAATGATAAAAAGTTGGCTAATTCGTACTAATTCGTACGACCTCACTCGTACGAATTTGTACGATTTGTCTAAACCCACGTGATGGGTAGGTTTAGGGGCGGGGTCAGGGGTAGGTCATTCGTATGAATTCATACGAATTGGCCAATTCGTAAAATATGTACGATTTTGCAAAAATCGTACTAATTCGTACGAGTCAGGTCGTATGAATTCGTACGAATAAGCCACCTCGTACAATTTGTACGTTTTCCCGTGAGATCGGGCTCAAGAAACTTAAATACTGTCACATACTGCTCTGAGACACGAAGGTTGAGGATCCAAATGCAGTTTATTTGGAATAATCCAGAATCGTAAGGCAAGGTCAAACACAGGCAGGCAGTCCAAACAAACAGGGGACACGGGCAAAAAGGGGAATCCAAGGAACAGGCAAAGATAAAAAACCAAGAACACGGGAACAGAGAGAATGCTCGGAATTGCAGTAGAAACACTAAACAAACAATCCAAACAATAACAGATAAGGGCTGAGGCAAAGAGAGAAATCCGAGAATCAAGAAAACCAGGAGACGGGAGATACAGGATACAATCACGCTCAGAAATGCCGTGAGACACATACAAGACTTTGCCGAGACTAACAGAATGAACCAGGCTTTTATAGTGTGAGATGAGTGCTGATGAGTCCAGGCAGAGAATTATGGGAGATGTAGTTTGTGAGGGAATGACAATAGTCTGATGTGGAGTGCCCTCTAGTGGCTCTCAAGGGCACTCCAGCTGGTGACTGTTACAAATACATTTGCTCATCCATGAACACGAGTCCCGTCGGATTGCGCATCGGCTGTGGAGGAAGACGACAACTCCCATGATTCCACGCTCATTCAGGGTGTCATCAAGCTACGCCTTTGTTATTGATTTGAAGAAGCGACCTCTAGTGGCGAAACGTACACACTGTGCCGTTAAAAGGGCTATTTCCTGTCTGTCTCTGATCCTGCGGGACACACAAGCAATAAACAGATAGATCTACATAAATCTTTTCAGAACTTAAGGGTAAAACTTTCTTACGAGCATAAATAGTGATTAAGGATTTGTTTCCCTTTAACATTACTTAAAGTGTACATAGGAACTTTACTAAATAAGTAAACACTGTAAATTTTGATTTCATGCTGACTTTAATATAGCCTACTGTATATTTTGCCAATAGGTTAATTTCTAAGTTAGATACAGTATATAACATAGCAATAACAGTACAAAACACACTGGGTTCCCAGCAGGCATATAGACAGTAAAAGAAAATATAAGGCAATGCCTTTATTTATTGAAAACATTTATTCACTAGATCTCAGTGGAATGAATTCTGCATTCTGTTGAATAATGAAAAGACAAAACTGTACAGAGGAGCAGGTATTCCTTAGAGAACTAGTACTACCATTCTATTTTCTGCAAAGAAGATAAATATTTATCATTCTAAGAAGTACATAAATGCATTAATTTGGAGTGTTATGTTGATCTTCACGTCTTAATCATCTGAAGTTGAATGTATAGCTGATGTGAGCTTGGAACAGGAACGTTTAACTAATAACTCTTATGGTTTGGATCATTCACATTGTCCTTGAGGCATGCTCCTCCAGCTCTTACAATAATTTTCTGAAGTGGCTGACCTCACAAAGCAAAACACATAGCTTTAGGAAAGAGGAATGGAAAACAAACTGCTTTTAGTCCCTTTTTTGGTGTGAGGTTTTATTTGATTGCCTGGATGCACTGGATTTATCTGTGTGATTTGCTAAAATGAAGCTGTTTACAAACATCTTTTAGAGGGAAAGTATCACCTCATTAGTTGGTAAAGTCCAGGTGATTGCAATTGCAAGGAAAGTATAGTCAAATCACCCACATGAACCAAAATTAACACCATTGCACCCACAAACATGGCAGTAATAAGCAATGCTCAAGACGTGAAATATCCGAATGAACTGGTGCAAAGCATGGCTATCCCTCAATGACTCTCTTGCTGCAGATTTATAGGACAACCTCCAATCATTTCCCCCTGGAATCCATTATTTCTGCCTCCTTTCTTCTGTCAAGGTTGTGGGTGTCTAGTTAAAACGACTTTTCAACCCAAGCTTATAGTTAAATTTAGCAACTGTTTGTATTTCACTTTCTGTTGGTTTTGTGCACCTGAGCCATAAACAACAGAAAGGAAGTTGGCAGAAAAGAAGATAGACCTGGCATACATTTTATTCTATTTTCCACCTTTTTTTCTCCAAATTGAGTTTTCCTGTGACAGAACATTGTGAAAAAATAATCCCCACTGGCAATACACTTATAGATCAAGACCAGTGGCAGATTGACTTTTATTCATCATAACTGGAAAAATGGTGGCTTTATGGAAAATGAGCTCTTGATTGAATCCTTATAGAAATGTAAATTAAGGAAATGTCTCTTGGTGTGACGTTACGTCCAATAAAGCATTTCTTCAAAAAATTAAGCTCAGAACAGAATGACCTTACACTGCATATCATCAATTTTATTGATTAAAATTATACCTCATGGGAACCTCGGAAATTTTTATTGCAATATGGTATGATTACACAGGTGACTTTGATCAATTCATCAATAAATCATGAATTAGTGTTTTATGTTGTTGCGTTGGGTAAATGCTGTAAAGATTAAGGTGTGCTGTGAAAGATATTCATATTTGTGTATACATGTAATTTTGAATGCAGTATCAAAAGCAAACCTTGTGTATGGCAATCATTCAACTTTGTGAAAACCGTTAACATCTGAGGAAATCAATGAGGCCATTATCTTAAAGAAATTACTCAGTGTTTGAATCAGAGTGTCTGAACAGTGTTTTTCATGTGTTATCACAAAGCCTATCAAAAGTTCTGTTATACAAGTAATTCTTTTGAAGTTAAAAAAAAATGTCCCTTTTTTGTTGAGGAGAGAGAGCCGGCCTTTCATGTGCAAATCTAAAAGGATGATATTTCCAATACATGAAATAAAAGGCCCTGGGGTCATCATGCTAATGCAGAAACTCCCAGAAAAAGTGTATACTTTCCACTAATAAAAACGATTTTGTGTTTCTTCCCAGTCTTTCATGTACAATGTGATGTGTCTGCACCGTAAAATAAATATTCTCCCTTGAACCTCAGACATGAATATATGTACCAATAAATGTATGCCAATTGTATAATAATGCTGAGGACAGATGAAAGAAAATTCCATTTTGTCTGTCCATATTTGAATACAAATCAGTTGATATTATGATGAATTTCTCATTTTATTAATGTACTCTCAAAAGAATTATTTCAAGATATTATTTCACTAATCTGAGCAAAGTTTTTTTCTATAAATAACTAATTTAGGGTCAACATGAAATAAAAATTTGACATGTTTGCTTTCTCTATTGCATGTTCTGCATGATCACGCTAAGCAATTTATCAGATGTTGTTTGCGTTTGTTAACTTTAAAAATTTCTATTAATAAATACAATTTTAAATTTTTTAACTTTCCGCTTATGTCCCTATGGGTGACATTAGCTAATAGCCAAATGTTTAAAGCGAGAAACTTAAGTGTGGCTCCATTCTGGTACGTAAATATTCACATATTCACATAATTATTTCAAGTTGAATAATCTGTTTAAGAACAGCAACTTAAAAAAAAAACTAAAAAAATACATTTTACCCCTCAATAAAAGAAAAGTATACTTTGGAAAAAAAAATTCAAATCACATATAATAATAATAATAATAATTCATTACATTTATATAGCGCTTTTCTCAGCACTCAAAGCGCTTTACATAGAAGGGGGGGATCTCCTCAACCACCACCAATGTGCAGCATCCACTTGGATGATGCGACGGCAGCCATATTGCGCCAGAACGCTCACCACACGCCAGCTTACTGGTGGAGAGGAGACAGTGATGAAGCCAATCAGTATATGAGGATGATTAGGAGGCCATGATGGACAGAGGCCAAGGGGCAAATTTGGCCAGGATGCCGGGGTTACACCCCTACTCTTTCGAAAGACATCCTGGGATTTTTAATGACCACAGAGAGTCAGGACCTCGGTTTTACGTCTCATCCGAAGGACGGTGCTCTTTGACAGTATAGTGTCCCCGTCACTATACTGGGGCATTAGGACCCACACAGACCACAGGGTGAGCACCCCCTGCTGGCCTCACTAACACCTCTTCCAGCAGCAACCTGGTTTTCTCAGGAGGTCACCCATCCAGGTACTAACCAGGCTCAGCCCTGCTTAGCTTCAGTGGGCAACCAGTCTTGGGCTACAGGGTGAATACAGGTATTCTACTCATTGGGCCCTATTTTAACGATCTGAAACGCAAGTGTCAAAGCGCAAAGCGCAAGTAACTTTGTGGGCGGGTCTTGGCACTGTTGCTATTTTCCCGGCGGGATAAAAGACTCTTGCGCCTGGCGCAAATCTAAAAGGGGTTGGTCTGAAGTAGCTTCATTATTCATAGGTGTGGTTTGGGCGTAACGTGAAATAAACCAATCAGAGCATCATCTCACATTCCCTTTAAGAGGAGGCGTGCTTGTTCTAAAGCGGATTCCTATTATAACGGCGGATTTGCCAGGCGCACGACAGGAGCGGTTCAAGGCCAAGGAGACCGACGCTCTCGTCAGGGACGTTGGGGATGGAGAAACACACCCAAATTAACTTCGGTTAAACAGGCGTATGATAATTTGGGTAAATGTGTAAGCTAGATGTATGCTTTTATAATAAACTGTCTATCTATCTATCTATTTATCTTTCGTAATAATGTATGATTTGCAAAAATGATAACTGCTGCGTCTGTGTGTAGAGTAGAGAATCAAAGTGTATGCGCGTTGTGCACACGCTACATTGATTAAGGCCAAGCATGCGCCCTTAAAATAGCATATGAATAACATGCGCAACGGGCCACTGACTTTAAACTGTTTTTTTTTTCGGTTAGTGGCGGAATTGTTTTCTAAACCTGTAAAATAGCATGAGGGAACGTTTGCGCCGGAACACGCCTCCTCTTTGCGCTGAACCGCCCCGGGGAGCGCAAGTGTATTTCTTAGTTAACCGACGTGCATCTGTGGAGGGAAAAGTCCGCTTTGCGCGGGTGCAAAATAGGAATGATACATGCGTCGGTGTACAAAGTAAATTGCGCTGGGTGCAAGATAGGGCCCATTATGTCTATTGCTCACAAAATACATGAATCATGGCCGATTGTGAATATCACATTTCAACAATCAAATTCTTAACAATCAAATACTTAACCAAAACCAAGTGACAAAGGAAAGCTGTTTAAGACTGACACATTTAACCCATGATTCTTTGTGTTTCTCAATTCCACTAACCCTTGTTCTTTCTTGTTCTTTGTCCATTTTTACAGCTCTAAATCACCTACTATTCAGCCTTTACATTGCTAGTGTGATCATGTTAAATCAGGCCAAAATTCAACCTTTAGGAAACCTTGAAGCCACAATCCCTCTCCTAATTTGGAGGTGATGCTATCATCTGAAACATGGCCCTCTGGCTGCCACCCTACTGGTGTGCATATACAGCAGATAAAATCTATGAGCTTGAAGGGTTTTAATGAGGCAGAAGATTCCTGTTAGCGATGGCTTTTTAATTATCACAAGGACCACTTCGCTCGTCTTCAGGAGGGGAAATGAAATGATTGGATGCATCAAATCTTGGTGAGCTTTTTGGCACTATTATGGCAGGACCTGGAGAAATACACAGAGGTTTAGCCTTTCAGTCAACCTCAGTGACTGTGATTTCGCAAGTCGGATATTGGTAAGAATGAGGGTCATTTAATCTTTATGACTGTAGAAGAGAAGACAGAAAGAGAAGTCTTTGCAAATACTGGAAATAACCCAAGGAAAACATTCTCTGCAAAGACCAGTTCTCAACAAGGCCATCCTTGAATATCTGAATGAGAAAACGTGTGCAATGGATCTTTGTTGCTGCTGTCGAGGTCTGGCTAACTTCCGTCTTCAGGGTTCACACACTTTTGTTCTTTCATAAAAACATGCTCTCTCACACATGCAAACTGACTGCAAATGTTCACTTCCTTAATCCTTATGAAATTTTCATATCTCAACAAGACAACAGTAAAAATAAACTTGTCTGTACTGTATAAAAATCATTATATCTATGGGATGTCCCCATAAAACATGAAAAAATGTGTGTGTGTGTGTGTGTGTGTGTGTGTGTGTGCGTGCATGTGTGTGTGTGTGTGTACTACTGTGTTCATAAAAAACACACTACTCTGTAATCATAAAAAAATAATAATCCTTATTGTTGTTTTGCTTTGCTCAACAAATTAATTTTTCCCTAGGTAAAAAAAAGGGGGGGGGGGGTGCTGCAGGGACCATTTATATTGCACTGAACCGATTTTTTTTTTTTTTTTTTATTCAAGTGCTTGAGTTAGCACATCTGAAAACAAATAAGGTGTCTTTAGTTTACATCATTACTTTTAAATCATGTCGCAGTTGAAGGACAAAACATCAGTGGGACGTAAACAAGAAATCAAGTGGCTGTTACCAAAGCAAATTTATTTTTGTCACTGTGTGCATATCCTTCGTAGTTCAATGGGCCTGCAGTACAAACACAATGCAAAGTCATACTGTGAGGGACACCCGAGAGACTAGATTTGACTTTGAACATTATTACATCGGGGACCTTATGAACATATTGTTTTAAACTAGAGGTAATGTGATGTGTCCCCATGATGAAGGCATGTTCTTTGATTGTGTGGAAATGTTCTCTGCAGAGAAAGCCGATTCCCAATTTCAGAAACGTGTTTGTGGTTTAGGCTACTTGCTGGCTTATAGGCCTTTGAAATACTGATTAAAGAATTTGCATTCTCAGGAAAGAGAACAGGACAAATTATAAAGGAACAAGGGAATGCAGTGCACCGTGAGAGTTGACTGTACTCTACAGGGCAGCTTAACATTTTCACACTGAATAAGTTCACACTTGCATTGTGGCTATAGAGACATTGTAAGTATCCAGGGTTTCAGTAACTGAAATCAGCTAAGCTGATATGCTACAAGCCTTTGAATTGGATTAATTCAAATATAATATAACTTGTGAATATAATGGATTTGATGCAACTATTTTGATGGCTTTTATATATCTATCTTTGGGGGGTGAATAAGGTCAAATAATCTCAATGTAAAAACTAAGAAGATTAGGTTTATGTATAGGTCTACAATTCGGTCTTGAAGGTCTTTAATTCATAAGAGTAAACTTTCACGCTCAGTGGTTAGTGGTTGTGTTGTGTGTCATGCATGCAGTGCTGGGAAGATTACTTACAAATTGTAGTCCTTACTGATTCCAAATTAATAATAATCCATTACATGACACATTTAAGGTAATATAATCGGACTACTTTTGACCTAACTCGTTTATCGCATTGATTTGAATAGGACAATCTTGTAAAAATACAAAGAGAAAGAAAATATATGCCATTGTTTGTTACAACATGAAGTGCATTAAATATTACAGGGTCTCCCAGATGGTTCGTGATGGAACTGCAGGACTTTGTGAGTTTAATGAAAAGCTATTAAGTAATTAAATCATAATGTTTTTTAATTAAAATGAATCATTCATCACTTGCTAAAAAGATTCAAATATATATTATTTGTTTACCTGCATGCCACGCAGCCATAGTCCAGTCATTTTATGAAAAAAGGTTGAACAAATTGCAACAGAAGCAAACTTAACTGATTTTGTAGCTCGATGGTGTTTTTAGCCCCCAATGGCTCCTTCCAGGCAGCTAACCCTAACCTGGAAGGTGCCGTTGGGGGCTAAAAACACCAAACAAAGATTTTGTATCCTCAGTATGTCCTGAGTAAGGAAAAAAAAAGCCCAGAAGAATCCCATTAGGGGAAAGTTTCGAAAAAGACCCAAATATAGCCTATTCATACGCCTATTCATTCTTTTTCTTACGTGAATAGGGTAAAAAATGTAACCTTTAGATATCACCATGAAAATTGCTGAGTTGATTACTTACATCAAGACAAAAAAAAAAAATATTACAAGTTTTTTTAAATTGTTTGTTAACATGGACAAACGGTGCACAATCTAATTACGTATGTGCTAATTTGCATAAATAGCACAGCAGGTCTAAACATTGGGTACAGCCAGGTGAAAATGTCTTGTTGAATCTTGTTGACACATAACAGTAAAATACTTAATGTTAAGGTCTGAATGGAACCCATTTAGGCTACCCATGAGCATTAATACATAGAGGCAGGAAGAAGTACTTTAGAAACCAGCCTGTATTCATTATTATTGCAGAGATGGGGTTTGGGGCTGGGTCCATGGGACTGTTTCTGGGGATTCACTTTTTATTTTGCCTACCTTTTGTCTTCTGCATTCTCCTTACCATTGTCTCCTGTTCTTCCCTCAGACTCGTCCCCCAGAAATAGTCCCACGGACCCAGCCCCAAACCCAATCTCTTACAAATGAATAAAGGCTGGATTCTAAAGTACTTCTTCCTGCCTCTATGTATTAATGCTCATGAGTAGCCTAAATGGGTTCCATTCAGACCTTAACATGAAGTATTTTACTGGTATGTGTCAACAAGATTCAACAAGACATTTTCACCTGGCTGTACCCAATGTTTAGATCTGTTGTGGTATTTATGCAAATTAGCACATACGTAATTAGATTATGCCCATGTTAACAAACAATTTTTAAAAACTTGTAATACATTTTTTTTCTTTTTTTTCTTGATGTAAGTAATCAACTCAGTAATTTTCATGGTGATATCTAAAGGTTAAATTTTTTACCCTATTCACATAAGAAAAAGAATGAATAGGCGTATGAATAGGCTATATTTGGGTCTTTTTTGAAACTTTCCCCTAATGGGATTCTTCGGGGCTTTTTTTTTTTTTCCTTACTCAGGACATATTGAGGATACAAAATCAGTTGTGTTTGCTTCTGTTGCAATTTGTTCAAGGTTGACCCCCCCATTTTGGCTTAAAATGACATGGATTATTAGAGAACCGTGAACTTAATTTTCTTATTTATTATTATTATTATTATTATTATTGACCTAACTTATTAACTTAAATCTCAGGGGCTACTTCAAGTAAATATATTAGGTCAAAAAGGTTCAGCTGATAAAAAATTTGGGGAATCCCTCCATTCCAAGTAAATATGAAATGATGTGAATTTGTACATTTTAATGTGTTTGAAAGACAAAAACCTTCCAAAGATAGTAATTACGTGGTTAAATGACTGATAATTCAAATAAACATTAATGTGTTTGAAAACAATTCTTAAAAGTGAAATGATTTCTATAAATCCAGTGATCAAATGCTGTGGGTCTCAATTTCCAGCAATAGTCACATGTCTAGTGATTGCTCTTGTGTGTGCAATTCCACCTTCTGAACATATATAGGCAGTAGGTTTTTTTTAGAAAGAAAAATATCAAAGTTATTTTTTTAATTTTTTTAAATGAGTATGGGGAGAATCAATGAATTATGAATAATATACTGCCATTGTGAGAATAATATGTAATCAATAAAAAAAAAAGTAATGAAGTCTGATAAAGAGTAGATATTTAAAAATGTAATATAATCTAATTACAAGTCCTTATTTTTTGGAATCTGATTAGGCTATCCAAATTACATGTAATTATGCCCAGCACTGCATGGATGCCTACAATTATGACATCCCATTATACCAAAACAAATGTTTGACAGTTTCTGCAATTATTGAACATTAAGCTCATGGGGATTAAAAAAAATAAAATATTATCAATGTAAACTAGTGGTATACACAGAAAAAATATGAAATAAATAAATAAAAACCTTAAGAATGTATTATGAAATTGTAAGAGTGCAAAGTATTAATTCAGTGTAGATTTATATAGCCAACACAGTTTAATTATTAAAGCTATGTGCAAAATGATCTATCCGCTATGGGGGCCACTGTATTACACATGCTTGGGCTTTTTCTTTTTTGAAAAGATATTTAAGTTTCTACTGCCATTTAGTGGCTAAAGTCGGAAATGCAGTTTAAACGTGTGAAACTGGAATAATGTTCGTTCGATTTTTGCCACAAAAGACTGGACTACAAAAGAAAAAAGAAATAAATTTCCCTTCTACACTTCTAAATGTTCTTTTCTCTTTTTTAATTGGTATATTTACATTACATTCTTTAAACTCCGAGACACTAAAATTGAGAGAATCAAAATTATTTAGACTTAACTATTTATAATACGGTTCTTAAAGTACTAATTGTCTTATATTTAAAGTGAATAAACATTCATTTAAAAACATATTTCTTACAGCAATTGATATGTGTATGTTACAAACCATTCAATAAGCAAGGGACCAAGTTATTATTCCCACCCATGGCATCTTACAAAACTCCATGTTTAATGTGATGCAAAGACGTAACTGTTGCTCTTGATCCAGCTATTCCATCACAGCACCTCCCTATGTTGTCCATTTCAAGCCTGTGGGCATTTCTGTCCAAGTGCACCTGATCAGTGCACCTGTTTCTTATCTTCCCTTCCTGGGTTTCAGTCACACTTTGAGATATAAGCTTTCCCTTTTGATTGACACTGCTGGCCTTGTTCTCTTTAGAAGGGCAATTTCTGTCTTGAATCCACTAAACACTCACCTGCTCAAGCCTTAGTTTTCCGATATCCATTTTTTCCTCTTATCTGCAGTCAAAAGAAACTCAAATCCATAGCATTCTCATGCTTGTTAATGTCAAATTCGTTCTCACTTTTATCATTGGAGGAGTTAATTCATGCACCCTTCTTCTTGCCTGTTGCATAGCAAAAAAAAACATAAATCATAGTTGTGTCATTTATAATTGTATTACTAAATACATCCAAATAAATAACTACAATCTAATTGTATCTATTATATTACATATTTGCTATTACCTTTTAAAATTCATAATGTTGAAAATAAAAAGCTTTAAAGATATTAAATGTGCGGAGATTTGTTTAGTAGTTCAACATGGAGAGCACTTGAATCTTCATTGTAAAGGAATGGAGGAAAGTTGTCATCATGTGGGTTAAAGTATGTTCTTCTAGCCTATGGAACTAAACCATCCAAAAAAATAATAATTTTGTTACTTGTTACTTTTTGTAAATGATGGACTAACTATTTATATCAATATCCGACTCTGATTACTTGTTTTTGTTTTTCTAACTCACAAACAAATGACAAATACACCATCTGTATGTTCCTCAACTGTCTTAAAGGGATAGTTCACTTTGAAATAAAATTTTGGTATGTTTTAGCTTACCTCAAGGGCATCCAAGATGTAGGTGTCTTTTTTTCCGCAGTAGTTTCAATTTTTATATTTTTAGGTCAAACCGTTCTTGTCTGTCAGTCATATAATGCAGGTCGATGGTCACTGTCTCAAAACACAAGCACAGAGTCCAAATTAAAACAATTCCCCATCGTCCAAATGAAACAATTCCCCATCGTAAGTACACATTGATGGCCTAAGACACGAAACGAGCGGTTTGTGTGAGAAAACGAACAGTATTTATATCGTTGTTATCTCTTGAACACAGCACACGTCCAAATGATCTGACGGCGCGGGCGGGTATAGATATATAAATAGATGTCGCCTTGGCTACTGCAGTTCATTGGAACTAAACCGTAGCCAAGCGACATCTGTATACATCTATACCCGCCCGCGGGCGGGTATAGATGTATACACTAGATGTCGCCTTCGCTACTGCAGTTCATTGGAACGAAACCATAGCCAAGGCGACATCTATGTATATCTATACCCGCCCGCGCCGTCAGATCATTTGGACGTGTGCTGTGTTCAAGAGATAACAACGATATAAATACTGTTCGTTTTCTCACACAAACCGCTCGTTTCGTGTCTTAGGCCATCAATGTGTACTTACGATGGGGAATTGTTTCATTTGGACGATGGGGAATTGTTTTAATTTGGACTCTGTGCTTGTGTTTTGAGACAGTGACCATCGACCTGCATTATATGACTGACAGACAAGAACGGTTTGACCTAAAAATATCAAAATTGAAACTACTGCGGAAACAAAGACACCTACATCTTGGATGCCCTTGAGGTAAGCTAAAACATATCAAAAATTTATTTCAAAGTGAACTATCCCTTTAAGTTTTGGTTTATCTTGCACCACCGCACTTACTTATACTGACACCATACTGGCATGCATGCAGCATCATGCAAAAATAAAGGTTTACAGTATGGATGCGACTGTTAATGGTATTCGTAGTGACTTATGATAGATTTATTCCTGTGTTTCCTAGAATGGGCAGTTTGCGTGATCAACAACATTGACATTATAACATTCAGTGGCACATGCCACTCAGATAGGCTACTGACGTGCCACAAACTGACATGTTTAAAAAAAATGACCGACTGTAAAAAATGATATGATCAATAAGTTATGACCACATATTTTTACATTACTTTAACTCATTAAAATAAGCTGAGTGAGCAGCTTGTTATAGGCCTATATCAACTCATTTTTTAAAGTCAGTTTAATGTAGCCTAATCTAAGTTGAAATTATGTAAACAGCCAAGTTGATTTTACTTTAAAAAAAATATGTTTAAGTTAACATAAATTTAATTGTGTAATTTAAAATATTACTAAAATAGGATATATTTTAGGATTTTGTGTCAAAAATATTTCGGATTTTGTGTCACAATTACAGTGGGTACGGAAAGTATTCATACCCCCGGTAAATATGATCAAAAATGGCTGTAAAAAATAAATCTTTCATTCAAAAAATTTGATCTTTCGTTCAGAAAATTGGCAAAAATCTAACCTTTCATTGAAGTAAAAAAATTCAAATTGGGGGGGAAATCACATTATGAAATAAATGTTTTTCTCCAAAACACGTTGGCCACAATTATTCATACCCCTAGAATGTTTTATGAATAAAATATCTCTGAAGTATATTCCCATTAATATTTACCTTTTTTTTTAGCACACCAGGGGGACTAGGAACATGAAATTGTCCAGCCATGACTTCTTGTTTCACAGGATTTTAAATATGAGGAAACACAAAAGCCAAATTCCCTTAATCATCCATCACAATGTGTAAAACCAAAGAATACAGTTCTGATTTGCAGCAAAAGATTGTTGAATAGAATAGAATAGAATAGAATAGAATAGAATAGAATCGGGCATTTATATAGCGCTTTCATATGTACTGCTGTACACCCAAAGCGCTTTACAATCATGTCAGGGGATCTCTCCTCAACCACCACCAGTGTGCAGCATCCACTTGGATGATGCGACGGCAGCCACAGTACAACGGCGCCAGTGCGCTCACCACACACCGGATATAGGTGGAGAGAGGAGAGAGAGTGATAGAGCCAATTCAATGTAAGGGGATTATTAGGAGGCCATGATTGGTAAGGGCCAATGGTGTGTGGCCATGACACCGGGGTTACACCCCTACTCTTTACGAGAAATGCCATGGGATTTTTAATGACCACAGAGAGTCAGGACCTCGGTTTAACGTCTCATCCGAAGGACGGTGCTCTTTGACAGTATAGTGTCCCCGTCACTACTTTGGGGCGTTAGGACCCACACAGACCACAGGGTGAGCACCCCCTGCTGGCCTCACTAACACCTCTTCCAGCAGCAACCTGGTTTTCTCAGGAGGTCTCCCATCCAGGTACTAACCAGGCTCAGCCCTGCTTAGCTTCAGTGGGCAACCAGTCTTGGGCTACAGGGAGATATGGCTGCTGAGCGTCACAAAATAGAAAGTGGCTGTAAGAAAATAGCTAAATAATTGAAAATACCCATTTTGACCATCAGGGCAATAATTAAGAAGTTATAATCAAGTAAAAATGTTACAAATCTGCCAGGAAGAGGACGTGTGTCTATATTATCTTAATGCACAGATGGTTTGAGTGGCCAAAGACTCTTCAAGGATCAAAGATGGAGAATTGCAGAGATTAGTTGAGTCTTGGGGTCAGAAAGCCTATAAAAAATAAAAATAAAAAAACCCCACATCCCCACATGTTGTTTGGGAGGGTTTCAAGAAAAATGCTCCTCGCTCATCCAAAAACAAACTCCAGCATATTCAGTGGTCAGACACGACTGGAACTTTAAATGGCACAGGGTTCTGTGGTCAGATGAAACTAAAAAAAGAGCTTTTTGGCAGCAAACACGCTAGATGGGTTTGGTGCACACAAGGATAAAAAGTACCCCATGTGTACAATTTAATATACCACTGGATCTTTAATGTTGTGGGCCTATTTTTCTGCTGGAGGTCCTGGACTTCTTTTTCAGATACATGGCATCGTGGATTCTATCAAATATCAACGGATAAAAAAATCCAAACCGGGCGGCTTCTGCTAGAAATCTTATAATGGGCCGTGGTTAGATCTTCCATCAGGACAACGATCCAAAACAAACATCAAAATCAACACAAAAATGTGTTTCGGAGCACAAAAAGCATCTGCCATGAGCGTCCCAGTTCACTGACCTGTTGAGTGGAGTGAACTGAAGAGAAGAAGCACCAACATGGATCTGGGAATCTGAAGGATCTGGAGAGATTCTGTATGAAGGAATGATCGCTGATCTCTTGTCAGGTGTTCTCCAAACTCATCAGGCATTATAGGAGAAGACTCAGAGCTGTTATCTTGGCAAAAGGAGATTGCAAAAAGGTATTTACTAAAAGGGTATGAATAATTGTGGCCAACGTGTTTTGGAGAAAAACATTTATTTCATAATGTGATTTCCCCCCCAATTTGAATTCTTTTACTTCAATGAAAGGTTAGAATTTTGCCAATTTTTTGAACGAAAGATCAAATTTTTTGAATGAAAGATTTATTTTTTACAGCCATTTTTTATCATATTTACCGGGGGTATGAATACTTTCCGTACCCACTGTACATCAGTACAGCTGCTCAGCTCACCTGTCAGTCACTACTGGAGGTGTTACAACATACGGCGACATGTTCTGCGACACAAGCTGCGTCCCAATTCAAAGGCTGCATCCTTCGAAGGTCGATTGTGTCACCGCTGCGCGACGAAGGCTGTCCCAATTCGAAGGCTCCTTCAAATGCGGCCTCCATTTCCCGTAAAATGAAGGATACAACAGATGGATCCTTCGCGGCCTTGCCTACCCCAGAATTCAATGCGTGCCAGTGACGGCTGGACTTTTTTGAGAGAAATGAAGGAATTGCACTTTAAACGTAATTATTGGGTTTCAGCTTAATTATCCAATGATACAAATCTAAAAAATTAAGAAAAAGAAACCTTTAAAGTTATTCAAGCATTGACTTATCTTACTAAGTTTATACACTTTATTATATACAGTAAATTGACCGTGGTGAAGTCCGAGTCCTTCGAAGGATGCAGCCTCTATATTGGGACACAGCGATCGTGTCAGTGTAGGCCTACATGCCACTATATCCACTAGCACGTCACTTGTTTTAAGTGACACATTCTACTATCCACTGACACATATGCCAATTAAACCAGATGTGCCAAAATGTGACAATCATGGGATGCAATGTTAATGTCCACTCCAGGGGCCGATTGCATTGCTAAGACTAGTCTTACAAGTTAGTCATCAGTTTTTTTGTTCATAACTTTTTTAAGTCAGTTAAGTTACATAAAAAAAATGTAGATTGGTCTAATTTGATACCTAAAAGTAAGACTGATTACCCCTAACTAACTGCTAGTTGTTGTTACTAGTTCTTAAGACACAGTCTTACCATAATGGCTATGCAACTGGCCCCAGGACTAAACCAATAACCAAAAAATAGTTTTATGGCCAAGACCAATCGTTTTGTTTATAATCAAATCAAACTTTCGAAAATGAATTACAATTTAACTGAATATTTAGGAGACCATTCTATAGGTCTATCTGTAGCCTATGTGGTTAATAACGGAAAAATACTGACAACGAAGTCCTGACGAATACAAATCAAGTTCCTGTGTGACGTCAAGCAGTCAGTCAGGAGGAGGCTCGCGCATAGCATTTCTAACCCACAGTGAGCTGCAATCGTGCCTGACCGGTTACCGTCCCAATACTCCCAACACATCTGTTTTTATTTTCATCTTTTTTCTCTCTTTTAGAAGAACGAAACCAAAATCCAAACTGAGGTTGCCTTAGTAAAGGTAGGTTCTTTTGTATAAAACGTAAGATAAAATGGCTGCTCGTGTGAGAGCGTGAATGCAGAAAATGGCGTCGTTATAGAACAAACACCTGAGAGCGTTTCTGTATGTATTACTGTTCGTATAAAATTTTAAAATACGTGTCAGTCGTTAGACATATTAATATATATGTCTCATTTTGGCTTCTCTCCGTGTCCTAAATCTTGAAAATGCCACGTGACCTAAGATAGCACGCAAGCTAGCCATTACGCCAAATAAATGTTGATATATATGTTTACGTTTTGTTGTTAACGTGAGTGATTCGGTCATATTTAATGCTTTCAAAATAATGAAAACTAAAAGGCGTTCTTTTCATGTTTTCTGTTTTTCTTTGTTGCCTTTGTTACTGTGTTATCAAGCAAAATGTCTCGCCTATTTTGCTATGAAAGGTGGAAAACCATTTTGTTTCCAACCAAATATTCGTAACGTTACTATAAAATGTTGTCTAACAAACCTCAATCTCTGATGTAGGCCTTTTCGTTTTAAGGAAGAGGAAACCAGTAAATGTTTGTGATGTTACAAAATGTGTTTGTAATACGCAATAATTCCTTAACCTGTTAGTTGTGTTTTCTCATGTTTCCTTGACTTTCTTTCTCTCTCATACAGTTCGGATTTCCCCACCCCGCCCTTTGATTATAATTTTTTTGAAGATTCTTCGTTGTCAAGCCGCCAAAGTGGAGAGTGTGATTGCAGAAGGGGGTGCTTCTCGTTTCAGGTGAGCTCAAACATCAAGCACTGGCCAGGATTTGGCTACCAGTCTTTCTTAACATCTATAGAAGAAACATAGCTTAGCTATTGCCTAAAAATATAGACACTTGTTGCCCTAAATATGTTTAAATAATTTTTTGTTCAGGAAAATGCTTCATTTTGAAGCACCCTATTTAAATGGGATTTCCCAATGTTGAATCTTTTCAGGTCAAAATGATATGTATAGGTCTACTCTCAGATTAAACACCCATGAACATTGTTTAATGACTGGCATTTCTCTCTATCGCACACTGGTTCAGTTGCGTTTTAGACCCGAGCATCTGCATTGACGCCGCACCAATCGCCTTGAGCAAGTGGACAGTTCAGTCGATTTAACTTAACTCATGACAGAGGGGTAAAGAATTTGCCTGAATTTTTAAAAGGATGTTTGAATTGAAGATTGAAATAATTGATCAAGATGGGAGAGTCACTCAGATATTGGGGTTCTTACCACGTTAAAGATAAAAAGTCATAAGGTGTATTAACTGGTCCACTAGTTCCTTTGTCTTCTGCTTTGCTATTTAAAATGGTTTCCACACCACAACAAATTGGATAACTGTAAGCCAGTTAAGTATTGGTTTGTGGTGGTTGTTGTGTGAAAAGCATTTTTAAGTCGTTTAATCTAATATTGCTTTTGTTCTAGTGCTTCTTCGGGCGGAGGAGGAGGTAGGGGTGCAGCTCAGCACTATCCCAAGACTGTCGGCAACAGGTATGCCATGCTAAAGTCAAGAACGTTCCAGCTTTGTAACATGCTTTAGAGACTCTAATTGCTTTGTTTGTCTTTAGCGAGTACCTGGGGAAAACCCCAGGGCTTAGCGTTCAGAGATGGGTTCCTTCACGAAGCACTAGACGAGATGTCAACTCCTCCAATGTCAACTCCTCCAATGAAAAAGAACATCACGATGGGATATTTAGGAAAGTGAGAGGGTAAGTGTCCTTAAGGAGTGTGAATATTAAGTTAAATTTAGTTCACATTTATTTGTATAGAGCTTTTCACAATACTCATCGTTTTCAAAGCAGCTTAACAGAAAGTGCATGGGTGATCAATGATCTGTTATTAGAGGTGATTGTGTCCAAGTTATGCATTTCAGAAATGTACTTATACAAATTGTGCAGTTAGCTAATAATGTATTAATTTAAGGCAGAAAAAAAATAGCTAATTGAAGTAATGAAACATGTTAACAAATGATTAGTGTATATAGAAAATGTAGCATTGGTGCATGTTGATTCAGAATAGTCAATTCAGCAGTGATGAGCTTAAAGAAGCCTCTGTTTTTGAGCTCTTTTGTTCGTTGTGCTCTTGGCCTTGTGAGCATGTTTTTGTGGTTGTGTCAGCTGATGCTCTCAAGCTCAGATAAGCACGAATTTTTACATGTGGTAAACTGTGGTCTTTGTTTTAACTGGTACAAGATGTTTATTATTTGCTGTTGCTTTTCTCTTTTTAGCATACTTAATAAGCTGACCCCTGAAAAGTTTGACAAGCTATGCCTTGAGCTTCTCAATGTGGGTGTAGACTCTAAACTTGTCCTCAAAGGAATCATCTTGCTGGTAAGCTGGTATTATAATTTAAAATGGCCTATTTTAATATATTTTAACTGATGGTAATTATTCTTGTGATAGCAAAGCTGAATTTTTAGCATCATTACTCTAGTCTTCAGTGCCAAATGATTCTTTATAAATCATTCTAATACAATGCTTTTTTTTTTTTGCTTTTTTTTTAAAATGTAAACAGATGTTTCTTAATATTTTTGTGGAAACATGACTTAAGGATTTCTTTAAGTTCAAAACAACAGCAGAATAAAGTTTAATTTCTTTCAACAAAAAAATCTTACTGACCTCAAACTTTTTAATGGTAGTGTTGGTTATGGGTTTTGCTCATGTAATCGATTGATTCATTGTGGTGTTAGTTATTATAATTAGTGGTCGACCGATATTGGTTTTTTGATGGCCGATATCTTAGAGAGCAGGGTGGCTGATTTAAAGCCGATATTTTTATGTATATTTATTTTAATCAATATTTAATAAATTATAAAACAAAATTTTAAAATAAACATGCTTTTAAACTTTAGATGGCAACTTCTTAAATTTGCAATCCTATTACAGTATTTTTCACAAAGTAATTGTTTAGAAATATGTGAATAAAAAGAATGTAAACACAGTAACAGGGCACTCAGTAATCTGGTAATTTCGTGCTGGTAAAAGTCCCGCTTCCAACACATCGGCCAATCAGAAACTTATCGGCCGTTGCCGATATTTAAAAAATGCCAAATATCGGCCGATATATCGGTCGACCACTAATTATAATACAAATATTTAGACTATCATACAACCCTGCTTGGATATTAGTTCTAAGCCTGATTACCTTGCCACTCCAAAAAAAAAAAAAAACAGTTCTCAGGAATGTTTTAATACTGAATCTTACCTTTTAAAGAGCAACAGAGCTTCATATGTGTTTGAAACTCAAAAACCATCTTGACTAAGTGATTATACACAATGAAATAAATAATAACTAGAAATAAAACTATAAATATAGCTAAACATACCATACAATACTGAAATACCTGTGGTGGCTACATATTAATTCTGTTGTTTCCCGTAGATCGTAGACAAAGCCCTAGAAGAGCCCAAATACAGCTCACTCTATGCTCAGCTATGTCTGCGTTTGGCAGAGGATGCACCAAACTTTGATGGCCCAACACCTGAAATCCAGTCATCACAAAAGCAGAGCACAGTGAGTTCCTAAATGCCATTTATAAATTGAATGCCATATCTGTTTCTTAAGGGTTTGTTGAATCTGAAATAGCTGTTAATTTCCAAACAAATGATTGGTTACCAAGCTAATTGCCCCTTTAGTTTTATTTTCTCATTGTGTACCATACTAATTTTCATAATTGTATTTCCCTGCAGACTTTCAGAAGACTTCTAATTTCCAAGCTTCAAGATGAATTTGAGAACCGCGCCAAAAATGTTGACAGTGAGTCACTTCTCCCCTGCCAAACCCCCCCCACACACACACTTTTGTTTTGTTTTATTGCAAGGCATTATGCTCTGTGGCAGGTTTCTAATATTTTAATGTCTCTGCATTAAGTCTACGACAAACAAGACAACCCTCTCACCTCTGAAGAGGAGGAGCAGCGTGCCATTGCCAAGATCAAGATGCTTGGCAATATCAAATTCATCGGAGAACTTGGAAAACTTGACCTCATCCATGAATCTATCCTTCATAAGTGCATCAAAACAGTATGTATCCTACTCAATTTTACTCAACATATCCCACGCATCATTTAGTTCCACTCCATTTTCTTCTTTGGTTAATGGTGAGTCAGTGATTTTGATGAGTCATTATCTACACTTTCTGTAGCTTTTGGAGAAAAAGAAGAGGGTCCAGCTCAAGGACATGGGAGAGGATCTGGAGTGTCTCTGTCAGATAATGAGGACTGTGGGGCCCAGACTCGACCATGAAAAAGCCAAGGTACCATCTGGCCCAAGAACATTTAAGGGTCACTATTCTTATTCACCATTGGAAAAGGATTAACTGATGAATGGAAACACCAATGTCATGTAACAAGATCATTAAAAATAGTAAAAACTTGAAAGACAAGTAGAAGTGCAAGTTTAAAATACACAATTATATCAGTTAAATGTATTGAAGAAATGTGATTTTAATGCTCATATGTAGGTATTAAGGGTTGATTTTAAGGTGTTTGTCATTGTAAGGGATGAGTTTCAACGAGCGATATCATGATTTTTGATCGTGGATGATTAATGTCTATACAATTTGCTTTTGAAGAAGTATCGTGCGTTCTATCAGTTGCAGTTCTGGCGCCTCCGTCTCAACATACTGTGCAACGCGACGTTTATTATTATGTTATCCTGTACGTATACTCAACACAAGAAGATATTTTGAATAAAGTCGCTAACCAGAAAGTTGCTTGTCCCCATTGACTTCCATAGCAGGAAAAAAAGATTAGCTGTAATGCTCAGTCACTTGCAAAATAGTAAAACCAACATGAAAAAGAATTGTGATAAAATCGTGAATCGTGATTTTCCTGAAAATAATCGTGATATGATATTTTTGCCATATGGCCCACCCCTAGTTTCAACCATAAAACAATTGTCACAGGCTTCTGTTCTTTCTAAAATGGACTGCTTAATTTCACCTTGTTCCTAACATTTTTCTGTTTTCTTGAAATTGGCCTTATATTTGAAAGCCAAACCATGACTGATTGGAATAATGGCATTGTGACTTTTTAGACTTAGGCTCAATCCCAATTCTATTTTATACCCCTTCGCCTACCCCTTACCCTTGCCCCTTGAAACAGAGTGGCAAGGCGTAGGGGTGAAAATATTCCCCTAAGAAATGGGACACCACTACTACACCGTTACACGTCATTATACGTCGTCGCTAGCGCCTACGTCACAGGAGATGCACCAATGTTTATCACAAACTTCCAAGATGCCGTCGTCAGCTGTAGTCATCTCAATTGCGTGGGTTACAGCTATATTTTTGCATTTTTCTTCTGAAGTTCGCAGAAAACAACAGAGATGACGATATCTTCGCGTTCACACCAAACGCGAATAGAGCGTCTGGCACGAGTGATATCAATGTTAAGACGCGTTTACGCGCGCTTGGAGGTCTTTCGGCGCGAATGAGGCGTTTAGCGCGACGCGGTGGACTCGAATTCGCCTCATTCGCGCGTCCAGTTCGCTTCAAACTTTTGCTTTTTATGTGCGTCAATTTCGATCTGGATGCGTGAATGGATTCAAAATGTTCAAGCGCCCAACTAGACGTGAATTTGACGTGCTATTCGCGTTGGTGTGAACGCACAGTAAGTATTTTGGGACTTCAGGAAACGTTGCTCGTTGTCAGCGCGAAAACGAATGAGCCTCCGGGTTTCCTCAGGTGTCCCTGTTTGATAAAGAACATACAAGACTGGTTGATCATGTTGCAAAAAGCACGAAACTGTGTAAGCACTGTTCGTTTATATCGTGTTCACATATAACCACAAGAAAACAATGCGATGTTGCCTCTGTAGCCAGTGTATGCAGGTACATTTCTCATACCCCTTTGTTTGAAGTGTGGTCCCGAAAAATCTTCGTTTCAAGGGCTATCTGGCCCTTCCCCCTACCCCCCTACCAAAAGAGAATCGAGACAACCCTACCCCTTCACGGGAACGCGCAAAACGGAGGGATAGGGCCAAGGGGTGAATTGGGATTGAGCCTTAGACTGAGATTTTATTTTTTCATAAAGCAGTTTTAAGAGGATGACAGCCATTGAGTAGCATGATTGTAATTTGTGGGATTACTCCATTTATTGTTGCCTTTTCCACAGTCTTTAATGGATCAGTACTTTGGCCGTATGCTATCCTTAATGAACAACAAGGATTTGCCTGCAAGGATTCGTTTCCTACTGCAGGACACTGTGGAGCTGAGAGAGAACAATTGGGTTCCTCGCAAAGCTTTCATCGACAACGGACCAAAGACGATTAACCAGATTCGTCAAGATGCAGTGAAGGTGAGTCAGTCGTGGTTTTTCTTTCATATTTTACAAAATACTGTCAAATATTATTTTTAGGCTAAGGATTGCATTGACTGCTATTATAAACTGATGTTTTTATATATTATATATACTGAAGTTTATATAGTGTTGGTTATTAGAAGTTTTTATGTTTCCTTTTGTGAAGGATTTGGGTGTTTTTATTCCACCCATGAACCAGGGAATGAGAATGGACTTCTTCCTAGAAGGCCCCTTCATGCCGAACAGGATGAAACTGGATAGAGAAACTCTCGGGGGATTGGCCGATATGTTTGGTCAGATTCCAGGTGAGTTAAGAACCTGTGAATTGTATTGATCAACTCTCTCTTGATAAATGTGCCATGTCTTCATATTAACTGTATTTATATGTGCAGGTATTGGCATAGGAACTGGTCCAGGTGTGATCCAGGACAGATTTTCCCCCACCCTAGGACGTCATCGTACAAATCCTCTTTTCAATGGCCACAGTGGGCATATGACCTCCCAACCACAGTCACAGTTTGACTTGGGTATGAAGCCTTTCATCAAGTCTAACCAGGTAAGCATAAACATTTTTTTTTCAGCAATAATTTGCCTTTTTCAAAGCAGTTTATGAGATTGCTATGAGATTGTTTATGAGAACTGTATATCCTTAGGGACAGAATCAACATTTTCACAATCAAAACCAGAACCATTCGAACCAGCAGCAAGCTCAATCTAAAGACATGCCTCCACGCTTCAAGAAGGGGCAGCTCAATGCAGATGAGGTAAACCGGAGACACTAAATACTGAGTAAAACCAAACTTCTTGCACCCTGTGATTATAAAAAGACGCGTTATTCTGAGGGACTCAACTGGATGGCAGTTTTCTTTCTTTCTTTGTCTGTTCTGTTTCTTCCTTTTCTTTATCTCCTCCTTTTGCTTCTCTCCTATCCCTCATTCTTGAACTCCTACCCAGTCCGCTGACTGCGATTATGAGATATGAGGGTGTGAATTGGTACAATGGCCTTAAACATTTTAATCTTTGTAATTAAACCTAACAATGTTTGTTTTTCCATGATCCATTCTTACAGATCAGCCTTAGACCTGCTCAGTCCTTCCTTTTGAATAAAAACCAAGTGCCAAAACTGCAGCCCCAGATTCCCACCATGATTCCTCCCAGTGCTCAGCCTCCACGGACACAGACTCCACCACTTGGACAGGTATAAATCTCTCTAAGCTTTGCTGAACTCTCTTTTTTACAACTAATTACATATGGGAGCAATTCATTGCTATTATAGGGTTTTAATCTTTCTTATCTTGCCAGTGTTTTGCTCATCTTTCATGTGTTCTTTTTAGCCTCCTCAACTTGGTCTGAAATCCAACCCGCCTCTGATCCAGGAGAAACCTCAGAAGACTACTAAGAAACCAGCACCTACTAAGGAAGAACTGCTGAAAATGACTGTGGGTATCTTTGTTTGTTGTACTGTTACGTTCAAAGCATTTATCACAGATTGTTGGAGATTTTCTAATGGTTCACTGATTTTGTTTACAACAGGAGAACATTGTGACGGAGTATCTGAACAGCAAGAACATGGAGGATGCTGTCATTGGTGTGAGAGAGATGAAAGCTCCCAAACATTTTCTGCCAGAGATGTTAAGTAAGATCATCCTCTGTTCTCTGGAGAGAACTGATGAAGACCGAGAACAAGCTAGCACTCTTATCAATACACTGCGTACTGAGGGCTTCATCACTGGGGAAAACTTCATGTGTGTAAGTTATCTTGCTTTTTTTCTTAAGCAATCAAAAGGTTTGCATTTAGCCTTTCACTGCTAATTCCAATAATTGTACTTTATCATCAGGCTCTGCTGAATGTCTTGGATCAGTGCCCTAAGATTGAGGTGGACATTCCTCTGGTAAAGTCATACCTAGCCCAGTTTGCAGCACGAGCCGTCATCGCTGAGCTGGTCAGTGTGGCAGAACTGGCTCATCCACTGGAGAATGGCAACCACTTTCCTCTTTTCCTGCTCTGCCTGCAGCAAGCTTCCAAGCTCAAGGACCGCGAGTGGCTCACAGATCTCTTTCAGCAGAGCAAGGTCAACATGCAGAAGATGCTTCCTGGTAAGTCTCCTCCTACACTTATAGGTTTTTATTATACAACTCTGGAATACTTGACTCTGATTGGTCAGTCACTGCATTTGATTTGATAAAAAAAAAAAGTAAAGTAAAGCAGTGAAAATTGTTTTTGGGTTTTTGCTATAAGTCCTCTCTAAAAGATTTTTTTATTTATTTGTTAGATATTTTTATATTAAATAGGATTGATTTAGTGGATTTTTGTTTCTCAGAAATCGACCAGAATAAGGACCGTATGCTGGAGGTTCTTGAGGGGAAAGGTCTGAGTTTCCTCTTCCCCTTGCTAAAACTGGAGAAGGAACTGCTGAAACAAATCAAGGCAGACCCCTCCCCTCAGACCATCTACAAGTGGATCAAAGACAATATTTCTCTCAAACTCCACACAGACAAGGGCTTCGTCAACATACTTATGACCAGGTACAGCCCACTATCTTCACATCTACAAATGCAGATATATGCAACTCAGATTTTGTTATGAATGTTGTAGTTTACAAGCCTTGCTGTTTTTCCATTTAACAGCTTCCTGCAGTACTTCTTTGCTGAGCTTGGTGTGACTGAAGGTGACGAGCAACTTTCCTCGCCTACTAAAGAGCAGCTGGACCAGGAGAAGCAACTATTACTCGCCTTCAAGCCAGTCATGCAGAAGTTCCTCCACGATCACACTGACCTGCAGGTCAGTGCCCTGTACGCCCTGCAGGTGCACTGCAATTCCAACGCTTTCCCAAAAGGTACTGAAACTACTGCGATTTGTAAGATTCTGTCCCTGTTGAGATCAATAAAACATGACTTTCTTATTTGAGGAATGAGGCTCTTGTTTGACCTTTTTTGTTTATTTATTATTGCAATATAGGTATGTTGCTTCGCTACTTTGTCCACTTTTATGACCTGGAGATCATTGAGGAGGAAGCTTTCATTGCATGGAAAGAAGACGTTTCCCAAGAATTTCCTGGAAAAGGAAAAGCCTTATTCCAGGTGTTTATTTAACTACTGCAAACACAAATATCTCTCGCTCTCTCTCGCTCATTCGTGTGTACAAGCATGTACATTTACAAATCTTTTTCTTTTCAGGTGAACCAGTGGCTGACTTGGCTTGAGACGGCTGAGGAAGAGGAGTCAGAGGAGGAAGCCGACTGAGGAGGGACTAATTCTCATAGTACATATTAATTTCCTGCTACATGACTTGCTGTCTTCTCTTTGGTTCCCACACTCTTTGCAGTAGCTCACACTCAGACAGCTTTATTACACTGCTGCTAGGCTCATGAATTAAACGAAAGGCATAGTAATACCAATGTCATAATGTCTTGGTTTGCTTGTATCCTAACCAATGTCTGGCTTGTTGTGTTGTTTTTTTTTTTTTTTTAGATGATAGATCAACCACTGCTTTTTCAGTCGAAAAAGTGTTAGTCAATTTTTCCTTACATGTTCTGCCTGGTTTAATCTGTTTTTGTTTCACAAGACACAGGACAGAAAACCTTTTGATGTCTCTGCGAAAGTTAAGCAGTCACTATATAGAACCAATGATTTGTTTGCAGTCTGTCTGGGGGGATTGGTTAACATTAATCATGAGATGCTAGTTGAAAGGCCTTCATAGGTTACGCTGTAGACACTTTTGGTGTTATTCTGGGTCGGTTGCAATATCCTTCAACCCTCTTGCATGATTTAAACATCTAAAACTGTAATCACTGTAACTTGTTAGCAGTTTCCACTTCTACCTCCTGAATAAGCGTTATTTAGAACAGGCTTCTGATATGTCTAAAGTTTTAGTCTTGAATTAAGATCCAGAACAACTGCATAGTCATTAAGTTTTGCACAACACACTACCTAATATTTCAGCTTGCAGTAGTTTAAGTATTTTTCATTGAAGATTCCGATATCAAGCTACTAGTGTCAACTTAATGCCTCTGCTGCCCCAGCCTTACTTAATGTTGTCTGCAGTGTGGTCTGACAAGGTAACCGAGATGTGTTCTCTGTCTGATGGCTGTAGTAATGTTGCCCTTCAGGCCCCAATGATCTGCTGCAAATTATTCCAATCGTAACCCTCAAACTGGTGGATTATTTTAACCTGCCTTTTAATTGATCATTAAACGTAAATGAAAACCCTTAATGCCCATTAAAGGGGAAAGGCTTTTGCCCTTGTCAATAAGGGGTTCTCAAACAACCTTTTATTGACAGGTGTTTAATTGTATTTGACAGTTAATCTTGTTGTACTTACATTTGCCAGCATGTTAACTGATCCAATTGTCAAATGAAATGGCTTATGATCATGTCATTATAAGGCTGTTTAGTGCTGGATTCACCACTATTGCTGAATTTACAATAAAGGAAAAACTTGATCAGCTCAAGTGTTTTAAGTGCAATTATTCCTCATCAGTGGGGATCCAGAAATATTCCACTTTCCTGTTTCTCCTCGAAAATCCAGAATCGTGGGAGTCTGCCATTGGTGACAGCTCACTGAAGTGGGATGGGCCAGTGTCTCTTCCAACTCGAGGTGCTGCCACCCTGTACATTGTTCTGCTGAAGGGATAAGACAAATTAAGTCAAGACAAATTTTTTTTTTTTTTTGTCTCAATTTAGCATTGGTAAAAATAAAACTTAAAAAAAGACCTACCTCCCTGACCTCCTCTCTGAATCCTCACTGTTGAGGTCAGGTGTGGAGATATACACAGGGTCTCCTTCCTGTTGGGGGCATATTGGTGAATGCTATCATTTAATAAAATAAAAAACCCACAAATGTTTATTACTATTTTATTAATAATGTGCTGAAAAGAAAAACTACCGTGAAGTTCCTTGGTGTGCCGTCTTGATTTTTTAGGATCTTAACCCTCTGGTCGCTTTCAGTCATACACAGGAAGTAGCTCTTAATATTAGCTTGACACTGAAGTGAGACGTGAATATGTGTTATTAGTGCCATCAAAGAACATTCTAAAGAATAATTTGATGAGTAAGACAAGTAAAAAAAATATATAAAATAAGATGCAAGTAAAATTCTGTTTACTTGTATATGATAAACATGAAAGGAACTGGATTGACCCTACAATCAGGAGGACTTACGGCTTTGGTCTGCCTCAGGGACTTCAGCTCTTCCTGGGCTCTGATGACTTCTGCCAGGGCCTGGTGTTTCTCTCTCCAGCTGAGACACTCCCTGGTGCGATCCTGCCTCTCCTGCTCAACTAAATGTCTTTCCTGCTCCGCTTCCTGCAGGGCTTTATTGGCCCTCTCACTCTGCTCTTCAGCAACCAAAGCTCTGCGTCTGGAGTTCACCTCCCTACAGGAGACAGACAGCATCATGAGCCATTCCTATTTAGCTTTTATTGCATTATAATGGCCTTTTGCTTAAATTACAAAAAGATAAATGGCACTGCTGAATGCTCTTGAGCTTACTTTTCCATTATCTTCACATTCTCCTCAGTCAGTTCTTTCAGTTTGTGTCGTAAAGTGTTCCTCTCGTCTTCCAGTATTCTGTTCTCCTCCAGGAAAGTCTGTTTTTCTCCTGACATTCTGTCTAGTTTAAGCTTGGTCTCAAAGTAATTCTTTTCAGCCTGTGCTAAAAGTAGCTGGACATCTTTGTGCTATGGATGACAGTATGCAAATTAGTTTGATTTCAGTAGAGCCATAGAGATATTTTGCATCCTGTGTATATTTTCATGATATTGCATGTGTACCTCTTTCTTCAGCAGCTGTAGTTCTACGCCCAGCCGTGTTTTGTCAGCTAGTGTAAGATCTTTTTCTTGCCTGCTCTCTAGTGCTCGGGTCTCTGCCAGTGCCCTGCTCTTGTCCGCCTCTGCTCGAGCTCTATCAGCATCCTCAGCTGCCCTGGACAACAGTGTCGCCCTCTGCTGGCTGAGATAGAGCTTCTGTTTCAGCTTATTATAACAAAGGAAAGAAAACTTTTATTATTATTTTTGTTACAAGGTTATTACTTGTTCTTCTATATTTCAAGATGTTTTAATGTGCACACCTCTTTAACTTGGGCCTGGAGTTCCTGGTTGAGATTCCGCAGGTTTCTCATGGTGAGCTCACTCTCAGTTCTCATCATGATCCTTTCCATGTGAATTTCGTTAGACAGATACTTGTTCTCCTTTTTCAGGTCCTCACATTCCTGAACACAGATACAGCGACAATGAGGGTCACCGCATCCAAGACACAAAGTATTGATGGAGAATGTTTCAAATACTTAGTATCTTTTTAACTCTTATTATAACTAATTTAACAACTTTTGCTGCTTAAAATATCTGTGGACACTACATACAAACAACACAGACACAAACACACACACACATATACACATCTTTACTTTTTTAAGTGAATTTTTAAGTTGTTTACTCTGTATTAAAGGAAAATGTGTGTGTATTATTATAATAATTATGTATATATAATCAGAATATATATATATATATATATATAATATTAAGTAATTGTAATTATATGTGTATATATACAGTATATAATTAATTGTACTGAAAAACATTATATTGTCTTCAACATAACTTGAACATGATAATACAAGTACATTTTACTGGCATTGAAGATGACTTAATTACAAGCTAATTTTCACATGTACGTCATTCACAATGTTCTGAAACATGAGGCAGAATAAGTGAAAAAGTCAATCCTCAAATACAGAATTCTATTGATTCAGTATAAATACACCCTAATGTTCAGAATGTGCCCTCTGGATGTTGCTCTATCATGTCAGCACTTACCTTCCTCTTCCTCACTAGTTCTCCCTGCAGGTGGTTGATCTGCAGGAAGGATCCGCTGGCGCTCAGAGCACTGACGGGTCGGACTGCACGTACAGGTCTTCGAGGAGGGTGTGTGGGTTTTGAAACTCCTTTAATCTCCTCAATGCTTTCGAATCGTCCCCCCATGTTGTTGCTGCTGTGAGAAAGGGACTTAAAAATCCCGCTGTCTGAAGCATAGGTCTTCATTGAAGTCAGATTCTGGAGCTGTCCATGAGAGGTGGCCCTTAGGGTCATCGTTCTGACTGGACACTGAAACCAGTTTCAAACTTCAACTTTTGAGCAGGTTTTTTGTTTTGTTTTGCTCTTGTCGACCCAGAGTTCCCGTAGAAGTGCATGCAATGGGAACTAAGGAGACTCACCAACATGCAGCCTAGTTCAATTATTTATAAGGAAATGTTATACCACCACAGAGGGAGCAGAAACTCTATGCTACCACAAGGATTGTAACACAGCTCTCCTCATCCTTAACTAATTGCACCATAGTGCCTCTCAACATCCTGAAATAAGCTGGTTAGGGTTCACAGCATATTGGTAATGATGCCAGGACTGAAGACTGACTATATATATATATATTTTTTTTTCTGATGCGAATGTGAGTGGTGTTTAGCAGACAAATTTCGCTACCAAGATGCTATGGTGTCTGGGTGGTTCCTCAAAAGTGTCTATAATTTTCTGATCATTACAAATGGCTCACCCTACATAAGTCTCTTGGCAATTTCCCATTTTATTGTCCACCAAAGCAAAAATCTTGAGCCTGGTCACTTGGAAAAATAGTAGCACTCCATAAAATAAACCACACAATTTGAGTTATCATTCATGTTTGAACTACAATCAGTGCTGGACACATTGCTTGCCAAAGTTCAAGGTTATTTACAAGCACCACTATTTAATACACTGCATTATTACAGTCTCTGAAATACTTGATTCTGATTGGTCAATCGCATATATCTAATATTGTTTTTAAAATTAGATTATTTTTAGTTAATTAAAAAAAAACTTTTTTTTAAGTATAAAATCAAATCAATATTTTATGTCCATGTTTTTATTTATTTTGCGATTAGGCTCATTATCACACCTTCAGGGTGATCATTGTTAAATTACAAGCAACTTATATATATGGATATATAGCATACAAATGACTGAATTAACTAATTGTTATTCAGAATGGTTCTGCATTATGGCCCTACTATAATAGTCTACCTCAATAACACCAGATCCTTTACAAGGAGTGCTGGAGAAAGTTACTTTTAAAAGTAATGCGTTATATTTCATTACTCCCTAAAAAAGTAATAATTCTGTTACTTTTAATGGAAAGTAGTATTACTGTACTTTTGTTTTACTATTTCTCACCTAAGCTGGGCTTGCTTCTTTGTTTTTTAATAAGAAGAAAGTTCTATTTTTGGCACATGTAAAGGGCCTTTCACATCAAAAGTTAAACGAATAAGCCCCAGACTGAACGAAATGCAAAATCTTACCTGTACAGTAGAGGGCGCTTTACCTGATCACCTGAGGTCAGCAGCAAAGACATTAGTTAATAAAGTGAGATTAAATACATTTATACAGTGAAATATAGTGCTATTTTATTTTATATATAGTATAATTATTGTAGGGTTTTGCATTTCACTGTTTTTATTCATTTTGAGGATACTTAATCTGCAGCTTTTGTGAGATTGTGAGCAAGTGAGATGGGTAAATGCATGCTCGCAATAGTGTAGAACTAATAACCATCATGTTTACACAACGCACACAACACCTCAGCATTTACTCCCGATTTCTCTAAACATGGGGACAGGAGAGGTGTCAGTCAATAAATGGTGGACAAAAGTACCTTGCGTTACTTATTTGAAAAATGAACTCAGATATTTGTAAGTTGAAAAGTATGCGTTACTTTGTTACTTGAAAAAAAGTAATCTGATTACGTAATCCACGTTACTTGGAATTTGTTACCCCCAACACTGTTTACAAGTATTGATTCCCTTTACTTTACAGACTAGGCATGGAAACTCAACCCCCTCTATTATTCAAGCAGAGTGAAGCAGCACAAGTTCCACTGGCCTAGTTAGCTTTGTTTGTGATTTTGCTATAAACATTAAATGCCTAACAACAATGCCATTTCCAACAAAAACTGATTTTCTCGTAACATTTTGTGACTACAAACTAGTGATATAAAAGGAGCAGAGAACACAAACCTCTTCAAATGTCAGAAGAGTAATATTGAAAGTCCCAGTCAAAACCTTTTGTCATGGTTTATTTCCTGTGCTCTCTGCACAGTCAGGGAAATATGTTTTTATGGTCTAAGTCAGGAATTTAGAGATGAGATAATAAATTATGTGAATCAGCAAAATGGCAGGATGCTTTTAATAACTTCCTGTCATTTTGTACATCTCTCCTGTGGGTTCATAGGAGAAGATTTGTATCTGATAGGTCTTCGCTATAGACTAACATAGCCTGTAATTCACTGTTCTCAGTCCCGCAATAGCACTTGGCTGGTTGCTTTGAAAGTGACTTGGTAATGATCCTTTCTGTTTATTTAGCCTTCAAAATCACAGACAACACTGGATAGGATGCTCTGAAGAAGGAAGCAGGCCTACCTCGGATGTCACTCATGCTACACATTAGGCTTATACATTTTTCACTTGGATATTTGGATTAAAAAAGGACATCAACAATGAATTTAAACAGATTTTTATAAAAAAATGTCAATATAATATTTATAATAAAGCTTTAAAAACATCAAATAAATATGTCATTTAGGTAGTTTAGGTAGTACTTTTATAAAGGTATGCCTATAGGTGCCTGAGAGTGGACTTTCTATAAGTGCCCGATATAGCTGCCTGGAAGTTGGATATTTTTCCAACTTGTCCAGAATGTCTATATGTGCATGATGTATTGAATGTGTTTAAAGATATTTAACATAACGGGTGCACAACCACAGGAAGCAAAGGGTTTTCAGTTGTCCTCTGACCCAGCTTTAAATGCCCTCTTTGGGAAGGTCATCTTACAGATCATCCTCAACCTCCTGTTTTCTATTTTTACGGGTCCCTTTTCTGCACCATCAACAGACTGAGTGTGTTCAAGCTTTTGGGCAGTTTTGGTGGCATGTTCTGCAGTCATGGCAAGAGTCTGGTTAGCATTTTGTCTACTGTTTTTCTTATTTACAAGCACAGCCTGTCTAGACGTGAGTCAAATCCTAGGTAGGTTTCTCTCTTTCTTTTTCTGTTGATTTAAATGCACTGTTTTGCTTTTGATTGTGAATTTGTACTTTTGCATTTTAATGTTGGTTCTTTTTTAGTCCCTACAAATGATGGAATTTCTGGAGTGTTGTTAGTCCAAAGCAAAACCAACACGTACAGTTTTAATGCCACCACAGCCAGTGAGGCATGTGAGGCTATTAAAATGAGAATTGCAAACCTAGATGAAGTGAAGACAGCTAACCAAAATGGCTTACAGACATGCAGGTAAAGCACTTAAATAGTAATTTAATAGTTAATTAAAATATTACTGTAGATATATGATATTGAGGTTTTTTTTTAGGAAATATGATTCCTATTTCTAAATAACATTTTAAAAATGGATGCTTTGTATATTTTAAAGTGCAATACCAGATAATATTCATTGAAGTAAAATATGAGCCTGCTTTATCACATATTATGTGTGTTGTCACATGCTGTCTAATTAATTATACAGTAGTGGCCAAAAGTGACTAAGAAAATTGACATCTTCAAAAATTTGTGAAATATATATATATATATTTTAACAATATTGCATGTTGTCAATTATTTTATTTGTGATAACGCAAAAAAAAAAAAAAACAAGAGAGAAAAAAATAGTAATAACTGATTATGTTCAGTATATGCTTTTTTCTGAGAGCTGTTTGTTTTCTATGCATTTATATTCTATTCATTTTTTTTATTTTTGCATAATAAAACAAAACCTGTAGCTGATTGCCAAATTATTTTGTCAGATAAATATCTTAACCTTAACCAAGTTTAATGTTTTTTTCCTTCTTTTATATTTAAAATATTTACAAATAAAATAAAAAGTACAACTAAAGTATCTAAAGTCCTCCTATTTTGTAGTATTTTGCCAGTACTAGAAGTCATTTTTGAACTCTATAGTTTATGTTTCTTCTAAGAGTGCAATATCATTCTTTCACACAGGTATGGTTGGATTGAAGAGCGAATTGCAGTTATTCCTCGAATTGAGAGAAATGAAAAATGTGGTCGAAACAGTTCAGGCGTTTCTGTTTGGAGAGCTGACATCAGCAAAAAGTTTGATGTTTATTGTTTTAAACCAGCGGGTATGTGTAATATGTTTTTGAAAATGCTTTCATCATAATAATCAGTGTCTTGAAATAGGGAACAATGATGTTTAATGTGATTTGAAAGAAAATTATATAATATGTCTGGACTTTGGATTTTGTTAAAAACATATGATGATAATAAATCAGTAAATAAATCTGATAACATAGTTTTTCAGTAAAATGTTACCCTGGACCACAAAACCAGTCACATGGGTACATTTTTTTAAATTGAGATGTATACATCACCCGAAAGCTGAATAAATAAGCTTTCCATTGATGTATGGTTTGTTAGAATAGGACAATGTTTGGCCGAGATACAACTATTGAAAATCTGGAATCTGAGGGTGCAAAAAAATCAAAACATTGAGAAAATCACCTTTAAAGTTGTCCATTTATGTTCGCGATTGTGCTGCATTCACTCACAAAAAGAAATGTTTTATATATTTAAGGTAAGAAATGTACAAAATATCTTCATGGAACATGTTCTTTACTTAATATCCTAATGATTTTTGGCATAAAAGAAAAATCGATAATTTTGACACAAACAATGTATATTGCTATTGCTACTTGTGACTAGTTTTGTGATCCAGGGTCCCAAATGTGCAACATAATCAGAATATGTCTCTCTCAATGCACCTCAGGTCCTAATGGATCATTTGAAACAACATCAAGCAGGCCTCAACCTACAACAGGAGGAAGAACACCATCAAACAAGCATTATTCAACTGAAACAACCCATCCATCATCCATTAAGTCAACCTCTTCTCCTGCCTACACATCCACCCCATCCATTTCCTTTGCTTTCAACACTTCCTCCACAACATTTATAACACTTAGTCTTTCTGACATCAGTGACAGTTCCCAGGCATCAACAAGCCCTCTGTCTCTTTCAGAACTTCCAGAATCTTCCAGAACCTCACCCAAGTTTTCAACTTCATCCCCCTCGACTTCCTCTTATTCATCCAGTCATTTTCTTTTTCAGCATACTTTAACTTCCACAGGTCAGCCTGCACTGTCCCAGACCACTGCACCACACGGAGCATCCAGAGGTTGGGTTTTAAAAGTTATACAACTTTTGAATCACTTTACACATTCATTTGATCACACTCTTTGTCGTTTTTATACTTTAGCAACTCCCAAAACAATTGTCATCATTTCTCTTGTGCTACTGCTCTTGTTGGTAGCGGCAGGTGCAGCTTGGTACCTCAAAATGTACGTTTTTACTTTTAATTACTATTATGAGAGAGACATGCATAGGCGATGCATTACTTACTTACTTACTGGTCTATTCTCCATGCTTTTTTCAGCAAAAGAGGGCAACGGTTTCCATCTTGGATCAGAATGAGGCCAGAACAGATTACTGGAACGGAGATGTGGAAACGAATAAGTGAGAGGCATTGGATGCCAGAACAGACCAACAACAATAGGAAATTTAACAACATCATCCTTCAAATGGAACAAGACCCAAACTCTCCCTAAGAAAACACTGTAGCCTACTTTGTATTAAAAAAAAAAAAAAAAAAAAAAAGTCCTGTCACTGTAACTGCATGTAAAAGAGAAACATGCACATTATTCTGCATTTCATACACAGCATTTTCATTTTTGGGGTGAAAAACCAATGATTTCTTTTAAATAATTAAATATTAAGAACTGATGTAAATACTAGTTTGTTCTTGATCGTTTTTTATCACATTTGACCATTAACTAACTTAATAGGCTAAATGAGAATAATGTGTAGCCTACTCTTTAATTTCCTTAGTTGTACTTGCTAGTTTATCTGCTTCAAGGTTCGATGTTGTTGTGTTTTTTTACAATCGAGTCTGGTCGTTACGTCATCAATTCGCGTCAAAGGTTTCCTTGCTATCATCCAGCTTGTCATATCTCGAATATTTGCTTGGATAAAACAAATGTCAACAGGTTTGTACACATTTATTTGCATATCGATGCGTTCTTGTATATTTGTAGCTAATACTAACTTTTGGTGTATTTGCTTTAAGAGATTTATGTATTGTTTTGGCTAGGCAAGCTAACACTAGTAACGTTAGCCAGATGACTGTTTTTGTAGTAATATTCGATATACAAACATCATCGGTATTTAAGCCGCCTTTTTCACATAACGAATTAAACCTATATTGGTCACTTGTCTACTTAGTTATTTTAAAAGAGAGTTCGTTTTTGTTTCGTTTTGTTTTTTGGTAACGTTACATCAAATTGGGCAGATAAGAAATTTCGAAAGCATTGTTGCACATTTGTTATGAATGAATGTTTCAGGGATTATTTCAGAGTCTGCTAAATGTACCGCTGATCTGAAATGAGTCGCTGCCTAATAAGCATAAACTTAATTTTCATAAATATTTTAGGTTTAACTATTTAGTGGGTGGGATCCAAATGCCTGTGAGCACTAATGAAAATGCTTCCTTTTTCTCTTCTGCATTACATTAAATATCTACATCATCACACATTAATTTCCCTCAAATCCTCAAATGTGATTTAAAGGTTTGAACAAGTTTTCAGTGTTGTCTCAGACTTCAGGACCCCACAGTGCATGAATAAAGGAATGTGTATATTTTAGTTGCTATGACTAGCCACCAGTTCTTTTAACAATTTTAATCACATTTTAGTGAAGTTTCACTACACCTAAATATCTATTCGGTGTGACAAAATAAATAAATTTGTAAAAGTTCAGATATTTTAGTGTTTTCTATGAATTTAAATGAGGCAATAAAATTGCATGTGTAAGAAAATACTGTTTAAAGTACAGCATGCCATACTATAGGGCAACATGTCATGTCAGCATCCTCTCTTGTCTAGGGCCACACCAGCAGTGAATGAGGTCTAGAGTTGTTACAGAGCAGACCTCCATCTGGAGCCAGGATGGGCCAGCATCTTTCTGGCCAGGCAATGACCAGACTGCCTGAAAAACTGATCAAACATGTGGGGCTAGTGCGAGACAGTGGCTACCTCAACTATGACGAGTTCTTGGGTCGTGTGGCGGAGCTCAATGATGTGTAAGTGAGGCTTTTAGGATAAATCAACTTAGTGACACAATAATCTGATGGAGTTTGATAAGAATATGGCATCCCATAAAAAACATAATATAATTATAATATGGAAACCAAAAACTATTATAATTAATTTAAATAATGATAATAATAATATATTTTTTAATTATAGTGGCATAAGGATGTGGCCATAATATTGTTATAATATTGAAAATGTTATTAAAACATTAAAAGTATGTAAAACAAAATTATATTAATATTATAATAATAATAGGCACATTTTTTTATTATAGTGACACAATAATCTGCTGGAGTTTGATAAGAATGTGGCGTCCCATATAAACCATAATATTATTATAATATTGAAAATAATGTTAAATAATATGTAAAACAATAATTATAGTAAATGTAAATAATGATAATAATAGTTACTTTTTAATTATAGTTGCAATAATTTGCTAGAGTTTGATAAGAATGTGGCGTCCCATAAAAAACATAATATTATTATAATATTAAATAATATATAAAACAATAAAAATTATATTAAATAAATAATTTAAATTATTATTATTTGTTTATTTGAAAGAAAAATAACGGATAAAAATAACAATACAAATATATAATCTAGATCTATTTTTTGAATTTGTATATAGTGATATAAGAATGACGTCACTATATGTCCTTCTTAATTATAACTTTAAAACTTATTTAGAAAATATACACATTATCCTGTTTGACAGATGTGGAATGACTTAATTTTCTTCCACAGAACTGCTAAACTAGCCTCTGGCCAAAAGAAACACCTTTTGTTTGAAGTGCAGCCTGGATCTGATTCAACTGCTTTATGGAAGGTTGCTGTGAGAATAGTGTGCACCAAGGTGAGATCAATGTACAGACCCATACATTTATCAGTGGAATGTATTAATATGATTACGATGAAGTCAAGCTATAAACATTAGTCATTTGCTCTGTGTGGTTGATGTTTATCTAGGGTGGGATGGCAATTGTTGCTGTTCTCTCTGTGTCCCTGTAGATTAACAAGGAGAATGGAATGGTGGAGGCCTCCCGTATTATGAACCTGTACCAGTTTATCCAGCTCTACAAAGACATCACCAGTCAAGCAGCTGAAGTCTGGAGTTTAGAGGTGGCAGCAGAAGGATCCTCAGGACCGCTGTCATCAGAAGACACCTGCCAGGCCAGCATGTGGATGGGCAGGTACTGTTTGCCAAATCTGCACCTGATGTAATGATGTATAGTGGATGACTCATTGTCTCACCCAACAAAATATGCTATTTGTGCTCTTTAACAGGGTTAAACAGTTGACTGATGAGGAAGAATGCTGTATCTGCATGGATGGGAAAGCAGACCTTATTCTGCCCTGCGCACATAGCTTCTGTCAGAAGTGTATTGACAAGTGGTAAGAATCATCTGTGATTCATTATCATGACTGATCAATCGATTAGTTCACCAAAATAAGGAATTACTAACCCCCGTATTGTTCCAAACCTTTATGTCCGTGGAACAAAAAAGGAGAAAATCTGATTCTGAATTCTGGTCAGGGATTGGGGCTTTCAAGCTCCAAATGAATAATTTAGACCGCCTTTGTGAATTGGATCCAGGGTATCAGCAAAGTTTTAGTAATCAAAACTTAATTAAACACGCTGGGGTAAACATTCGATGAGGAATTAATACTGCTGATCAGCAAAACGTGTAAAATACTCAATACATTTTTTATTCAATGTATACTGTACATATGTATTGAACATGGTTGGGGGTGGTGGGGGGGATCGATCACATGCCTGATATTGGTTTATGTACATATTGGTTCATGTAATACTAATATATCAATCCATACCAATTAGAGGTCGATTGATATTGGAGCACGGATATATAATTTATAATAGATACTGCAATATTCCATAAAAAAAAAAAAAAAGTTGTCTTCTTTTTTTTTTTTCATGGTGACTTCAAGTACTGTTCTTAGTCTTTCCTTCCTGTGACAGAGCAGCCTAGAGAGAAGCTACACATTTTTAATTAAATGACAGATACAGTTTATTATTTAACCAAAATGCCAATAATTACCAGAAAAAAAAGATTTTATGCATAATGTGGGACTTTTAATTAAAACCAATCCTGAAATTTGGACTCTAATTTTGAAATGTCTTTGCTTTACTACTTCCAGCTGCTTACTAAAAAGATGAAGCAGATCAAATATGCACTCTCACAACTATAATGCATCATAAATCATCAACAGTATCACCTGGCATAAATGTGCGGTTTTTATTGTTTGCAAACTGCTTTAAAACTGCACCAGAGCGTGCAACAGTGCCACGTTTTGACCCCACCTTTTGAAGTTCATCATCACATTAAAGTCGGTATGAAATCAGGAATGGACCATTTTCACGGACGATGACATGTTTCCTAAGTTATCATCGTAAATCTAGTTTTTCCCATTTTCATGTTAAAGGGTTAGTTCACCCAAAAATGAAAATTCTGTCAGTAATTACTCACCCTCATGTTGTTCCAACGCCGTAAGACCTTCGTTCATCTTCGGAACACAAATTAAGATATTTTTGATGTAATCTGAGCGCTGGCTCACTCCTCCATAGACTTCTAGGTGACCGAAACTTGCTGGCCCAGAAAATGTATTAAAGAGATCGTTAATATAGTCCAAGTGACTCCAGTGGCTCAATCTTAAGTATATCAAGTGACGAGAATACTTTTTGTGCGCAAAAACAAACAAAAATAACGACTTTATTCCACTATTCATTTCCTTCTATCTGGGCCTCGAGTTAGTTCACGTAGTGTTTTTGAGCAGCGCGTCTGTGTTGTTCCTCACTCGCATCACACACATGACCAGCGTAGGCCAATAGTGAGCCTACGTGGTGACGTGTAACACAGACGCGCTGCGCAAAAACACTACGTGAACCAACTCGAGGCCCAGATAGAAGGAAATGAATAGTGGAATAAAGTCGTTATTTTTGTTGTTTTTGCGCACAAAAAGTATTCTAGTCACTTGGACTATATTAACAATCTCTTTAATAACTTTTCTGGGCCAGCAAGTTTCGGTCACCTAGAAGCCTATGGAGGAGTGAGCCAGCTCTCAGATTTCATCAAAAATATCTTAATTTGTGTTCCGAAGATGAACGAAGGTCTTACGGGGTTGGAACAACATGAGGGTGAGTAATTACTGACAGAATTTTCATTTTTGGGTGAACTAACACTTTAATTGTTTTTTATTGTGATTCCTGTTTTTGACTTTTAACAACCTTGAATTTGATCAAACTGAATTTAAGACTTTTTATAGCCCGGTTCATCAAGGACTATATACTACAAAAATAATCAATTTAATCAGCCATGACAAACCCTGTGCTTTTGTGTGTCTGTGCCTCAACATAGGAGCGGTCAGAGCCGAAACTGCCCCGTCTGCCGAATTCAGGTGACTGCCGCTAATGAATCATGGGTCATGTCAGATGCTCCCACGGAGGAAGATATAGCTGGGTACATTCTCAATCTTGCAGATGAAGCCGGGCACCCACACAGACCTTAAAATGAAGCACTGTGCCACCGTCAAACTCACTGTCTCCCCATAACAGATGACCTTCTTTAAATACTTATTTTATAGGGTGACTGGGTATTTGTTGCACTATATAGTGTCATTCACTGGAGGCAATAACTGCTGATTATTTGACTTTTTGTTTTGGTCATATTTTTACACCTAGTCAATTGGCAGACTGTGGATGCATGTTGGTAAATTCTAGACAACATGTAGCTGTAAAACATAATTCCCTCATTGCACTTGCCGTTTTATCTTGTTTGTGAAGTAATTGCACTTAATCACGTTTGTTCCGTAAAGGCCTTGTAATACCTGAAAAAGCATCACAGAATCAGCATGTTCAACAGTTTAATAGTATTGTTGGCACTATAATTCAGTCAAACATGATTTAGTAATGTTGATGTGCATTTATAATCTAAGGTTTAACAATAATTAGAGTGATCCATTTGACATGAACTCTTTATCTGTGTAAGTTGGACCAAATGTTAATTATTGGGCATGACTCTGTTATATTACATTCATTATGAAAAATAATTGGATCGTTCAAATGGATTTACATTTGAGAATGAACTAATTTGCTTGTTTTCTTCTGAAGCTTAATAGGTTGCAAATGAAACCTTTATTTCATAGGGCATCACTGACACTTTCAGTGGAGGTTGGTTACTTTTTAATTTAATTTTTCAGTTTGAAATCCTAGACTTTTCATCTCGCACTTTTGTGTGTATGAGAGAGACTGTGAATTTGTGGGTTTAGGGAAGTCACTTGTATTATATAAGATATGATAATGTATAGTTCAAACTTTCTACATCTATTTACAGTATATACATATACATTTGTGTGGCAGTTTATGATGATTTAATCCAGTTTATCAAGATCTTCTAATCTAGTTTTAAAAAGGTTAACTTCTGCAATATTCTCACAGATTTATAGAGATTGGACTGAATGTTAATAGTTTTATCAGAGAAAATAACATTATTGGCTGCTTCCTAGTGTTGTTTTGAAGGAGATTTATTTTTACTTATGGACTAAATTGGGATGTTTGATGTTCTCAGTTCTGTCATCTTGTGTAAATCTTGAACAATAAAGTAAATTGAATATTTTTTTCCAGTTAGTTTGTTTGAAGACTGTAACAGTTCCTAGTACTTCCACTGGGCAGCAGTGTCGAGCAAATAAAGAATAATATTTCTAATTACCTGGAATATGAACTATCCACAATCTCATTATGAATTGATTCAGCAAGGCTTTTTTTGACACCACTTTATTTACTTTACTTTGAGTGCAGTATTCAGATATTAGTGAAGGTATGTAGCATTCCGGTGGCTTTTCAGAGGCCAAGCACCCATACATTATACAACTTCCTTACAACAGTTTAACCATCATTGGTGGTGTACAAAATGTGCAAGTTCAAAAACACAAGTCTATTTTGTGCCACAAAAAAAAAAAACCCGCCCCAGAATCTCAGGTTGCAAACAAACTAGTTTATCAAGGCAAATTTGACTTTTACAAAAACATTTATCTGAAAAAAAGAATACATTGTTCAAGTCAGAAACCCGAAAACTCCCTTGTTAAGAAAACAAGGATACGATGAAATCAGTGCTCGCCGGCGCCGCTGAATGTTTAGTCTCCAGTGCCAATTCCAGGATCCAGAGATGACTCCAGGAGACCTTATTGACTGTGCCAAGTATGTAGGCAACTTTAATCTCAATGTTTGGAGGGAAGTCAGACGATCTATCAGTTACAGTGAGTCAATCCATGTAACAATTCAAACACTAGTTAATGCGCAAAATACAACCTTTCATTTCAATCCATGTAATTTCTGTTTCTTTCTCTCTCTCTCTCTCTCTCTCGGTCGATAGGTCTCGTGGTTCTGGACCCTAACACAACCAACTTTGACCTCATAGTATTTGCTGATCTGATGAGTGTGTGGCATCAATACGAGATAAATTATGAAGAGATTCCCAATAACCTGGAGAGATTTGATCATTGTCCCTGTGTGCTGGACACACACGGGACGTTGACGTGGAGGACAACATCCTGGATGGTAGGTTTCGCCACACAGTCTGTCCAAAGAAAAGGAACCAACAGCTTGCCCAATGGAGTCTGGTGTGTCGGACATGAAGGGGAAAATCTTAGTGTCACCGATCCTCTGGAGTCGCACGTCCCACTACTTGGATTTGAGAAACCTGCGATAGTGAGGGTGAAACTGGACATGAGTGCAGGACAGCTGTCATTCTCAGATCGCCTCTGTGAGACTGTCTATCACACACAATTTCACTGAGATGGTCTTTCCATTCTTCCACAGAGGGCCATTTCCCTCTCACAGGTCAAACCTGAAGAGATCTGAAGAGAAGAACGTTGGCTGTCAGATAAAGTGTTCTTGATTTCCTTATTTTACATTGTTGCGTGTTACTGTTATTGATATGGTCTCTTTAGTTTGTAATTACTTTGAGGAATGTTCAAGGATAATGTGGATTAAGTGTTAATGTTACTGGTATAGTCTAAAACAATTCCTGCAATCTCAATTGTATGTTGAGAACAAACATACGAGCTTGCAAGTGGAAAATCCAGAAATGCTCAGACTGTATTAGTGACTTTCATAAGGTCAACAGCATAAGATTAAAAAATAACGTTCTACAGCTTCTTGATTGTAACTCTTGATTAATGACAAATTAATTCAAACTGAACAAAAACATGTTTTTGGCAGGGTTACAAATACACATTTTTATTAAACACTAGACTAGGAAGACTTATTATTATTGATTACACAATAATAGCAAATGTTAGCCAATTTAATCAACTCCTCAATAAGCTAAGAAGGAAGTAAATCCACCACTTCAATTTAATTATAAGAGGTTTGCCTTTTTTGCAACCCCTTTTTCAAAATGGGGCATATAAACAGTTATAGTTAAAAAAAAATAAAGCACATTTATTTAAAAATAAGTAATAAAAGTTATGTCCAAAATGGGTATTTTTCTATAATTAGTTAGATTAACACATAAATCAAACTTAAAAATAATTACTAAAAATATTACTTTAGTGAATTAGATAAATAAAGATGATTTATATAACTTAGACCCATTTATATACAAGAAATGTTAGGCTACTTGTTTATGGATTAGCATTTTTTAAACCCAAATACCAAAGAGCAACGTAGCCTATGACGTCACAATGTGCTTGACTATGCCGAGTGAATATTACTCGCTCCAGTGTGATTAAGCTCATGAGAGAGAACATTGATTGCTATAAAGAAGGATTTTACAGAGAACAGCAATTTTTGTCTTGAAAATGTTTCAACCTTATTTAAGGTCATCCCGTATCGTTCGCCCGGTACTGCCATCAGCAATCAGTCAGTACTATCACTGTGTGCAGAATGAGATACCGTCAACTCGACGAGAGTCTGTGGAGTTCACTGGTCAGACACCCACGCAAACACCACTGGTGGACATGGTGATTGGAAATAGGTATAAAAATGATCTGATCCGACCTAACCAGACAACTATCAGGCAGCATCCGCGTATGAGGCCGTTGATGCACATAGTGTCTGTGAAGCCCACTGGCCAGACAACACTCTTGGTGATTGGAAACGGGCATAAAGATGATCTGACTACACCTAACCAAATGACCATAATCAGGCAGCATCCCCGTGTGCAGCTGCCGTCTATCCACCGAGAGTTTGTGAAGCCTACTGGCCAGACACCCACGCACACAACACTCTTGGTGACTGGAAACGGGCATAAAAATGACCTGACCACACCTAACCAAAAAAACATCAGGCAGCATCCCCGTGTGCAGCTGCCGTCTATCCACCGAGAGTTTGTGAAGCCCACTGGCCAGACACCCACGCTCATGGTGACTGGAAAAGGGAATAAAAATGGTCTGACCCGACCTAACCAGACACCGCAGCCGAAAATTTTAACTACAACTGAAAGGCCACACTGGGAAATGAACAAATCTCCAGTCCTGACTCTGCCTCCACTGGCCGGTCCTGCTGCTTTCAAGACGCACAACCCCCGAGTGACAGCTCGAGCTCCGTTACGACACCCTGCTGCTCCTGCTCGTCTCCCACAACTTGTGCTTCGCGGATAGCACCTGTGAACCGGAGCAGTGTGTCCCGCGGTGAGCACCAATGTCCCGCGGTGAGCTGCGGCTGCCAGAGGGAGTAGCGTCAATGCCGAAAAAAAAAATGGAGAAAAGTGGAGCACATGGTTCTGTCGCTCAGCAGCTGGGACGTGCAGAGAGTTCCTCAGGGGCAGGGGCTCAAATGTAAATAAACATATAAATGTATAATATATAGAAAAAAGCTGGACATATGCTTTGCATCACAGAAATATGACGTGACTTAAATGACAATTAATAGGTAATTTTCATTGCCATTTAACCCATAAGAACCCGGACCAATTTCTCCTTATAGGAAAATTATGGGGCATATAAAACAGACCAAATGGACCACTTATAACATGTTTCTGCAGTTGTTTTTGAAATACAACCCCTCCTTGTGAAAGATCTGTATTGTTACATATATGTGACATTGGGCGTTTATGATACATTTTTAATGTTACATATATGTCACATTGGGCGTTTATTTCTCTGTTGAAATTTTTTTTGCTTAATAACAGTTTTTTTTTTTTTCTGTTTTTTTTCTTTTCCACAACATATATCAAAATTATTACTTTTCTGGGAAGATAGCCGGGTGATAGCCAGGCATTGTTTGCGAAACATATCAAGCCATGGAAGGATCTTCCAACACTTATCCTCTGCTTGCCGATTTGACGAATCGTTGTCAGTGAAAGGTAGACTTGCTAGCAGGGTCTGAAAACAGTTGCTTGACATGTTGTCAGTCACCATGGGACACCTTGTGTCATTTTCCCAGTATGCATGATTTCCTGGCATTAGGTGCAGACCCATGCGCAGATGGATACCAATCAGTATTTCCATTTCTTTAACAGTGGTGTTAACATTCTTCTGAGGTCCAGATTTTTGCACACTGTACAAATTAGTTTGTTCCTCTAGTCTAGGAGCTCAAGCATTTCTGCTGTTAGGAACTTTCTGAAATACTCCAGGGGCGTTAGAAGATTGTGTGGAGGTGTGATACTCGGCCCTTTGAATGTGCACTCAGGGATTTCAAAATGTTTCTTTCTCCAATCTTTTTTTTTTTTTTTTTTACCCTGGCTGGGTGTTTTTTGCTTCCCAGAGTTTATGTTTGGTTGTGAAGCTTCTAAATCACTTGATGTTAATGTCTGAATCAGACCCACTTGATTCATCTTCCTCCATGTCTTTCTTGTTAAGGGTGTAATCAGGGTCATCAAATGTCTTCTTCCTAGTCACTGTCACATCCCTCATTCTCACTGTTATCTCCCTGGATAATTTTCAGCACATTCTGAACATCAAGTTGTTTCCTGAATCTGTTCATGTTATTCTTACTACAAAAAAGTTAAAATAACCTAAACTAGGACCAAAATATGATATCAACATCTTGTTTTAGTTACAGGTATGCAAAATAGTTTCAAAATACATTTCATTAACAATGTAATTAATTTTTACATTATTTTTATGTTAACATTTGTTAAAATATGCTTTGAAATGAGCAGCAGAAAATATATAACAATAAAATAATTGAATCAGATAAATTAATTGAGCAGCTCATTACCATTTTTCTTAATGTGACATATACGTCACATCAAAATTCCACCTACTATTTTAAGGTTAACAGCCCGATGTGACATTTATGAAAATAAGGGATACTGCTTTAAAAAGACCTTTCTAGATAATCACCAGTGTTTGTGACACCCGCGGTGTTATATATATATATATAAAATATAGATATAGATATAGATAAAAGTAAATTGATAGATAATAAATAGATGTGTATGTGTCTATATGTATATATATAATGTATGTTTTATGGGTGCACTTGATATATATATATCCAGGCTATTAATATAATGTACAGTGTATCGTGTGTTCTGTGGTTGCCAGGCAAAAGAGCAAAAAGAGTTGCTGATATCAGTGCCTGTTTGTTTATGTGTTTTAACACACAGGTATGTTAAAGGAGAACTCCGGTCAATTTTAACATTGAGCTAATTTTTTTGTACATTTGGAGTGCTGTCAGTACAGAGAACAACGACAAAAATCGGTGCACTTGTTATCCTCGTTTTAAAATTTGCACCCTGTTGACTTCAATGGGGCAAGTTTTAAACCTGCTTTTAGCCTCTTAACATCCTTGATGTGTCATTACAAGTGCACAGGTCATGTGAGTGATTCCTTCTGAGTGAAGGCGGGTGAATCTGACTGCAGTAGATGTGAAAGAAATATATAAAAAATTATGTTTATTCAGCCAGCGCACATACCTGTATTTACATCCTGTTTTCGGTCGAAGTCCACAGTAATCGATTGTCGAGTTCACGCGCCTAGGTTTCAATCGACTACTGTGGACTTCGACCGAAAACAGGATGTAAATACAGGTATGTGCGCTGGCTGAATAAACATCATTTTTATTAATATCTTTCACATCTACTGCAGTCAGATTCACCCGCGTTCACTCAGAAGGAATCACTCACATGACCTGTGCACTTGTAATGACACATCAAGGATGTTAAGAGGCTAAAAGCAGGTTTAAAACTTGCCCCATTGAAGTCAACAGGGTGCAAATTTTACAAAGAGGATAACTCGGTGTAGGCAACACCGATTTTTGTCGTTGTTCTCTGTACTGACAGCACTCCAAATGTACAAAAAAATTAGCTCAATGTTAAAATTGACCGGAGTTCTCCTTTAAATGCAGGCGTGGATTAATGCACAGGCTTGCGTAGGCTGCAGCCTAGGGCCCCCACGTGTGCAGGGGCCTCGGATTGGCCAGACAATTTCTTTTTTTTTTATTTACTTAAGCACGAACAAAAAAATACCCTAATTGGCCCATAAGAAACATAAAAATAAAAAAAACAAGCAGGTGAATGGGTAGATGTGAATTGGCTATCCAATCAGCTGCTGCTGGTCAAATCATGTCAATCATTTTCATTTATGTCACTGCTATTGCTGGATGGCATAGTGGCAGAATGGCCGAAAGAAAGCATGAAAGTGGAGCACAAAAACGCAAAATACAAAGGTTAAGAGAACAATGTGACCAAGATATCCTGAAAAAAATCCCTAAATTGACTGGATATTTAAAGTCTGCTGAATCTTCATCCAGTCGAAGACAAGATCCACAGCAAGAGGACTGCCAGCTAACATCGGAGCTGGGATTGAAACGCCTGCAGCGGGTTAGCTGTTGCAGCAGCTAGCTCATCATGTCATCGGTAATATTTCAGGGAATTTGGGGGAGTTATTCCACAATGCAGTGTTTCCTCTATGTTGATTTTATTGTGGTGTGCGCAATGGCAAAATTTCTTCCGCCACGCTTTTTATTTTTGTTGCCTTTTAAATGATCCTGCCGACATAATGCGCGCTACAAAACTGGTGCTGTGACCCGTCGAATGGTTGATCGTTGTCGACCGCCGGGATTGCTGACCTAAAGTTTGACTGATGATAAAACATGACAAATTGGGGCCCAGGTCAGGAAGCAGACAGACTGGCTTAACCTAGCTAGCTGTCTCACCAAGGTCAGATAAATCCCATCACATAGAGCCTCTTTCACCTAGATATCATCATATAGAGACTGTGTCTGTTCCCCGAATTTGGAAATCCCCAAAACGTCTAAACCGTAAAAATTTGATTGATGTTCAACAAATAAAAAACAGATATAATACAGATGAGCAAATGATAAAGCTTGGGTTGCTGAATATTCGATCGCTTACTCCAAAAGCACTCATTGTTAATGATATGATTTCAGATTATAACCTAGATGTGCTGTGTTTGACAGAAACCTGGCTAAAACCAAACGATTACATTACTTTAAATGAGTCCACCCCACAAGATTACAGTTATAAACATGAACCTCGTCTGAAACGCAAAGGAGGAGGTGTTGCTGTAATTTATAGTAATATTTTCAAAACCACTAAGAAATCTAGTTTTAAATACAATTCTTTTGAAGTGTTGGTGCTTAATGTAAAAATATATAGTGTAAACGATAAATCACGTTTGAGATTTGTGCTGGCTACTGTATACCAGGGCACCATACAGACTTTATCAAAGAATTTGCTGACTTTCAATCAGAATTAGTATTGGCTGCAGATAAAGTACTAATTGTTGGTGATTTTAATATACATGTAGATAACGAAAAAGATGCATTGGGATTGGCATTTAAAGACATTGTAAACTCAATTGGAGTGAGACAACACATGTCAGGACCTACTCATTGTCGTAATCATACTCTAGATCTAATATTATCGCATGGAATCAATGTTGATGCCGTTGAAATACTGCAGCAGAGCGATGACATCTCAGATCATATGTAAATTACATTTAGCGAAGGCTGCAAAGCCGACTCCGTGTTACAAATATGTTAGACCTATCACTTCTGCCACTAAAACTTGCTTTATCAATAATCTTCCTGATCAGTTTCATCATCTCAGCATCCCAGATAGCTTAGAAGAACTTGGTATTGCAACAGAAACTTTTAACTCTCTCTTTTCCAGCACTTTAGACACAGTTGCTCCGTTGCACTTAAAGAAGATGAAAGAAAATAGTCCAACGCCGTGGTACGAGCACACTCAAGTCAAGTCAAGTATATTTGTATAGCGCTTTTCACAATACAGATTGTATCAAAGCAGCTTCACAGTATTAAATTAAAATAATACAACAAGGTTTGTTTAGTGGAATTTATTGATAAAATCAAATTAGATATCCCCAGAATATCCCCAACTGAGCAAGCCAAAGGCAACAGTGGCAAGGAACCGAAAAACTCCATCAAATGACCTAATGGTGTCCTAAAACTCCATCAGGTGACCCAATGGAGAAAAAAAAAACCTTGGGAGAACCCAGGCTCAGTCGGGTTTTTTTTTTTTCGGATTGTAATTTGAACTGTAAGATTAAAAATATTATATGAATGCCTGGCTGAAGAGATGCGACTTTAATCTAGTTTTAAACTGGGAGAGCGAGTCTGAGCAACGAACACTATCAGGAAGACTATTCCAGAGTTTTGGAGCTAAATGTGAAAATGCTCTCCCTCCTTTGGTGGTTCTGGATATCCTAGGTATGACCAAAAGCCTTAAATTAAGTGATCTTAAAGAGCGCGATGGATTATAGGGCGATAGAAGATCCGTTAAATAGACTGGAGCTAAGCCGTTTAGGGCTTTATAAGTAAGTAGCAATACCTTGTAATTAATACGGAACTTTATAGGTAACCAATGCAGTGATGACACTCAGGCCCAAGAGAGCAGCCAGAAAAATGGAGAGCAACTGGAAGAAAACAAAACTATAGGTATATCGCGTTTCATGGAAGGAGAGCTCGATTGCATACAGAGAGGCTTTAAAAGCTGCTAGATCTGCTTATTTTTCAACCCTATTAGAAGAAAATAAACATAATCCTAGCTATTTATTTGAAACAGTGGCTAAACTAACGAAAAAGAAAGCTTCAAGCACCGAAGTTTCCAAGCAGCACAGCAGTAATGACTTTATGAACTTCTTCACTTATAAGATTGATAATATCAGGGATAAAATTATAACTATGCAACCGTCTACTACAGTATTGCATCAGGGAGAGCATTGTAGTCTCCCTGAGAAAAAATTCGATTCATTTATTGCTATAGGAGAGGAAGAATTTTGCAAACTTGTTAGGCTAATTCATCTAAATCGACAACATGTATGTTAGACCCTATACCGACTAAGCTACTGAAAGAGATGCTTCCAGATGTCATAGATCCTCTTCTTAATATCATTAATTTGTCTTTGTCTCTAGGATACGTACCAAAAAACTTTAAGCTGGCTATGATTAAACCGCTTGTTAAAAAAACGCAACTTGATCATACAAAATTAGTCGATTACAGACCGATCTCGAATCTGCCTTTTCTGTCAAAGATACTAGAAAAAGCAGTATCCTCACAACTGTGTTCCTTTCTTGAAAGAAATTATATCTGCGAGGATTTTCAGTCCGGATTTAGACCGTACCATAGTACCGAGACAGCTCTCATTAGAGTCACAAATGATTTGCTCTTATCATCTGATCGTGGTTGTATCTCTCTATTGGTGTTACTCGATCTTAGTGCTGCATTTGACACTATTGACCACAACATTCTTTTAAATAGACTCGAACATTATGTTGGCATTAGTGGAATTGCACTAGCATGGTTTAAATCATACTTATCTGACCGTTATCAGTTTGTAGCAGTAAATGAAGAGATGTCTTATCGATCACAAGTTCAGTATGGAGTACCACAAGGCTCAGTACTAGGACCGCTACTGTTCACTCTGTACATGCTACCATTAGGAGATATCATTAGGAAACATGGAATTAGCTTTCACTGTTAATGCGACGATACTCAGCTCTATATTTCTTCAAAACCTAACGAAACCTACCCATTCACAAAATTAACGGAATGCATAGCTGATATAAAAAACTGGATGACTAGTAATTTCCTACTACTAGATTCTGAAAAAACAGAGATTCTAATTATTGGACAAAAAATTTCCACACGTAATAACCTAGAATACTGTCTAACACTTGATGGCTGCTCTGTTAAGTCTTCGTCGTCGGTTAGGAACCTGGGTGTGCTCTTTGATACCAATCTTTCATTTGAAAGTCACGTGTCTAGTATCTGTAAAACCGCATTTTTCCATCTTAAAAATATATCTAAATTACGCCATATGCTCTCATTGACAAATGCGGAACAATTAGTTCATGCGTTTATGACCTCAAGGCTAGATTATTGTAATGCTCTACAGGGTGGTTGCCCTGCACGCTTAATAAACAAACTACAGCTAGTTCAAAACGCAGCAGCTCGAGTTCTTACCAGAACCAGGGGCCCGTTCTTCATACGTCGCTAACTCACTTAGCTGGATTTGATTGTTGGCGATTTGGCATGATCTTGGATTGTTTGGTTCTTTGACGCTCATCCTGGACTTGCTGTCATAGCAACAGGTGCGCAAGCTTAATGGCCATTATAGTTCTCTTAGCTTGTTCCTTTTTTAAATAATATGCCAATAGTTTACCTGGTCTGTTCCCAAATTCATGCATCTTTTGTTTCAAATACATATTTTTTTATTAATACAATTTGAATGGTCTAAGTTCCAATTTGCTCTAGCTATAACTAATTTGTTCCAATTTTCTTCAGATTGATCTTGTTTGTGTAACGCTTCTCTAAATAACAGTTCTTCCTTTAGACCATTAATAATTGATTTTATTTATTTATTTTTATAAGAGGAGTATGATATAATGAGTCCTCTCAAAGTAGCTTTTTCTGCATCCCAAAGTATGGATGGGGCTATTTCAGGTGATAAATTATAGGTATTAAAGTCTTCAATCCACTCTCTCATTTTCTTACAAAACATTTCATCTTCTAATAACAGGTTGTTAAATCTCCACGTTTTAGATTCGTGAGCTTCATTTAAGGTGATTTCCAAGGAGACCATTGCATGGTCTGATGTAGAGATTTCATGTCATGTCAAGCTTCATACATTTTTTAGGAAGAAAAAATATATATAAATGAGAATAAGATTTATGCCTATTGGAAAAAAAAGTATAATCCCTTTTTTTAGGGTTAATTTCTCTCCATGCATCTATTAACCCTGTTTCTGATCCCAAAGCACGCAACATTTTTGCAGATTTAGGGTTAGAACCTCCAGAGTGTGAGGATCTATCCAAATTTGAAAGAGTTAAGTTGTAATCTCCTCCCATCAAACCAAATGTTGTACATTGTGTATTCAGAAGAGAAACCATATCAGAAATAAATGTAGGTGTATCTGTATTAGGAGCATATATATTAAGTATAGTTATCTGTTTGCCCCAAATTTTCCCATTTAGAAAAATATATCTTCCCTCTGTATCTGAAATCTGATCAATTAATTCAAAAGGTATGTGTTTATTAAACAAAATAGCAGCAACTCTGCTGTTTTGTTTAAAAGATGAAAATCTGTCCAACCCAGTCTTTCTTCAGTTTAAGATGCTCTTCAGGTGTAAGGTGAGTTTCTTGTAATAAGGCTATTCCCACTTTCTCTCTTTTGAGAGCTGTGAGTATTATTTTCCTTTTAATAAGATGTCCTATACCTTTAACATTCCATGTAAATAATTTTAATAATTTATCCATAGTAGTCTTTTAAAGAAAAAAACAACAACAACAACAACCAACCCTTCAGGCTAACATGACAGGTAGAATTTATGAAATAAATAAAAAAACGACATTTAACACATCCAAAACCCACACACTCACATATAGACTAACAAAAAAGTTCCATCTGCACTGCTCCACCCCATTACCGGGTGATATCTTTTGGTGACTGTTGTTTTTATCTAAGAGTTAGGGTCAATGTAACCACGTTTGTTTAGGCTACATACCCTGAAGCAGCTTGTGGAGTGCCCCCTCCCCCATTCATAGTAATTCCTACAATAACCAAACGATCGCTTTCTGGCATATCCTAAATAAGCTTATTCAGCCTCAAAGCAAAATTATCACTGCGTATCCAAGAAGACATAATCAACTATTAATTCTTTTTTTCTTTTTTACAAACAGTGGCATTCCCAATGCACTAGTTGCTTAAACACTTCAATAAACACCTTATGTCTATTTGTTTTGTCTCTTCAAAGAAAAAAGTATAAACAAAGAAAGTAACCAAAAATAAAGTTCATTAATTTGTATTCTTAAGTAAATAAGTAGACTAACCAAATCAATGTCCAAGCCATTATGTTTTCCATTCTTACCTCCAGTTTTGAGTTCATTGATCAGCGAGGATTCTCATCAGCGGCTTTGTATAATACTTTTTCTTCCAGTTCTTTTATTACTGCAGCTGGAGTTGGAAAAGTTGTCTCACCTTGAAGGTAAAGTCGTGATCAAAGTAAATCCGTGCGTCCTTTAGCGTTACTTCTTTCCTTGTCCAGGCAGCTTGCAAGACACGTTTGGTGCTATTATTGAGGAAGGCGACAATAATCGGCCGAACAGAGTCTTTACGTTCTTGATAAGTGCGATGGGCACGAATGATGTTCAATTCTTCCGGTACTCCAAGTTCTTTTCCAATCAACTGATCGAGAAATAACATGATGTCACTCCCTTTCTTCACTCTTTTCAGCTACATTATAAATGCACAAATTATTTTGTCTAGACTTATTCTCCAAGTAATCCATCTGTTCAACAAATTGATCAATTCGAGACTTCATTCATCCATTTCGTAGTTTTCTGATTAACAGCCTCGGCATCATCCAAATCACTCACCCGGGCTTCCAGCTGATCAACACGCGTACTGTTACGTCCAGCTTTTGGTTCAAATCAGCTGTTTGTTGCATAATCTTTCTTATATCATGCTCAGTCTCTTGAAAAAACTCTTTCAATTCATATTTTAGTCCTTTAAACTCATTGCTTAAAGAATCTTTTAACTCGGCAAACAGTTTGTGCATTTCACTTAAAGGAGATCTCCGGTCAATTTTAACATTGAGCTAATTTTTTTGTACATTTGGAGTGCTGTCAGTACAGAGAACAACGACAAAAATCGGTGTTGCCTACACCGAGTTATTCTATTTTTAAAATGTGCACCCTATTGACTTCAATGGGGCAAGTAGTAAGCCTGCTTTTTAGCCTCTTAACATCCTTTAAGTGTCATTACAAGTGCACAGAAAATGTGAGTGATTCCTTCCGTGTGAACACGGGTGAATCTGACTGCAGTAGATGTTAGAGATATTAATAAAAATGAAGTTAATTCAGCCAGCGCTCATACCTCTGTTTACATCCTGTTTTCGGTGGAAGGCCATAGTAATCGATTGTCGAGTTCACGCGCATAGGTTTAGTGCCTATGATCACGCGCGTGAACTCGACAATCGATTACTATGGCCTTCCACCGAAAACAGGATGTAAACAGAGGTATGAGCGCTGGCTGAATTAACTTCATTTTTATTAATATCTCTTAACATCTACTGCAGTCAGATTCACCCGTGTTCACTCGGAAGGAATCACTCACATTTTCTGTGCACTTGTAATGACACATCAAGGATGTTAAGAGGCTAAAAAGCAGGCTTACTACTTGCCCCATTGAAGTCAATAGGGTGCAAATTTTAAAAATAGAATAACTCGGTGTAGGCAACACCGATTTTTGTCGTTGTTCTCTGTATTGACAGCACTCCAAATGTACAAAAAAATGAGCTCAATGTTAAAATTGACCGGAGTTCTCCTTTAAAGGTGCATTGCGCAAGTCTCTGAGTTTTTGCAGAACTATGCCCCCTTCTGGCGACACGCGAAACTGCAACCAGAGTTGTGCACGCGGTTACATGGAGTTTGCGTTGGGGTTTGGGATGAACTAGAAGCCGGTCTCTTTGAATCCATCTTCTACTTTTGCAAAAGTCGCTCGAGTTGTCTTCGCTGATGCGGATAATGGCGGCGAATACACAAACCTGCCAGACATAGCCAGGTGAGCGTGAACGCGCATGACGTCACGCCCAGTCGATTCCGTCCCGAATCCCTCTTATTTATTTTACTGTACAGGATTATAGGGGCAATCGCAGTGATCATAGAAGGGCTCATTCAGCCCATCAGGCAATTGTTTAAGCATGTATGGGTTAGAAAAACGGGTGTCTCCAGCATTTTGTCTATTTGCAGTTTTCTTCTTTGACTGATGCTTATTAAACTCCATATGCGTTCCAGAGCGGAGGTTCATACCTCAGTTTTCACTGCCAATCATATTTTCTTCTTTAAATGTAGGATAGACGAAGTACAGAGTTAATTTCGGGGAGGTATGAGCGAACTCAATCAAGCTGCCGCCATTTCACCGGAACCCCTAAAGTCATTGTTGAGAAATAAGATTCTTTGGGAGAAATAAATATATAATTATTTAAATCTCATATATACAGTGAGGAAAATAAGTATTTGAACACCCTGCTATTTTGCACGTTCTCCCACTTGGAAATCATGGAGGGGTCTGAAATTGTCATCGTAGGTGCATGTCCACTGTGACAGACATAATCTAAAAAAAAAAATCCAGAAATCACAATATATTTATTTGTATGATACAGCTGCAAATAAGTATTTGAACACCTGTCTATCAGCTAGAATTCTGACCCTCAAAGACCTGTTAGTCTGCCTTTAAAATGTCCACCTCCACTCCATTTATTATCCTAAATTAGATGCACCTGTTTGAGGTCGTTAGCTGCATAAAGACACCTGTCCACCCCATACAATCAGTAAGAATCCAACTACTAACATGGCCAAGACCAAAGAGCTGTCCAAAGACACTAGAGACAAAATGTACACCTCCACAAGGCTGGAAAGGGCTATGGGGAATTTCCCAAGCAGCTTGGTGAAAAAAGGTCCACTGTTGGAGCAATCATTAGAAAATGGAAGAAGCTAAACATGACTGTCAATCTCCCTCGGACTGGGGCTCCATGCAAGATCTAACCTCGTGGGGTCTCAATGATCCTAAGAAAGGTGAGAAATCAGCCCAGAACTACACGGGAGGAGCTGGTCAATGACCTGAAAAGAGCTGGGACCACCGTTTCCAAGGTTACTGTTGGTAATACACTAAGACGTCATGGTTTGAAATCATGCATGGCACGGAAGGTTCCCCTGCTTAAACCAGCACATGTCAAGGCCCGTCTTAAGTTTGCCAATGACCATTTGGATGATCCAGAGGAGTCATGGGAGAAAGTCATGTGGTCAGATGAGACCAAAATAGAACTTTTTGGTCATAATTTCACTAAACGTGTTTGGAGGAAGAAGAATGATGAGTACCATCCCAAGAACACCATCCCTACTGTGAAGCATGGAGGTGGTAGCATCATGCTTTGGGGGTGTTTTTCTGCACATGGGACAGGGCGACTGCACTGTATTAAGGAGAGGATGACCGGGGCCATGTATTGCGAGATTTTGGGGAACAACCTCCTTCCCTCAGAGCATTGAAGATGGGTCGAGGCTGGGTCTTCCAACATGACAATGACCCGAAGCACACAGCCAGGATAACCAAGGAGTGGCTCTGTAAGAAGCATATCAAGGTTCTGGCGTGGCCTAGCCAGTCTCCAGACCTAAACCCAATAGAGAATCTTTGGAGGGAGCTCAAATTCCGTGTTTCTCAGCGACAGCCCAGAAACCTGACTGATCTAGAGAAGATCTGTGTGGAGGAGTGGGCCAAAATCCCTCCTGCAGTGTGTGCAAACCTGGTGAAAAACTACAGGAAACGTTTGACCTCTGTAATTGCAAACAAAGGCTACTGTACCAAATATTAACATTGATTTTCTCAGGTGTTCAAATACTTATTTGCAGCTGTATCATACAAATAAATAGTTAAAAAATCATACATTGTGATTTCTGGATATTTTTTTTTAGATTATGTCTCTCACAGTGGACATGCACCTACGATGACAATTTCAGACCCCTCCATGATTTCTAAGTGGGAGAACTTGCAAAATAGCAGGGTGTTCAAATACTTATTTTCCTCACTGTAAATGAAGCAATTAATAACATAGCTCAGATAATGTATTTTTGGAAAAATGTATAAAAAATGTAATGGTAATGTTAATTTCAGAGGAAACAAACAATGCAAACACAGCAAACAATGAATCAGACTATTTTAATGTTGAGCAAGCAATCTCATTGGCTGCAGGATCAGCAGAGGCCAATCAGCTTGTGCCATCTGGTAATAATGTGGTTCCTTGCAGACTGCATGTAAAGGACCAATCAGCCTACACCCTCTAGAGTTTCATGACTGAACTGGATTTTTAGGGTAGGATGGACGCCATATCTAGTTCCGAGGAGGAAAACTCCTGAGGCTCTTCTCCTTGTCCTTGGGCCAGCAGCAGGATCTTCTGAGTGCTCTGAGCCACTGTTATCACTAGTCTCTGACTGTACGTCATCTGAAGGGAACACATAAGAAAAGAGGAAGCAATCAAGCTTATAAATAAAAACATACAGCTGGCCTGCATATCGACTGCAGGTAACACAACAATATATTGGAATTATTCATAACTAAGTCATGATATTTCGGCACTCAATAGAGGTGCCTTCATCCTGATTTAAGGAATAAAATTCAACATGGTAAACTGATGTGTTAGAAATATGATAATGTTCTTTGTCACTAAGTATTTTAAATATAAAATATAAAGTGTATTTGGCTAAAATGTAGTTAGATTGAATCTTAAACTGAAGAAAACATTAGAAAGTCCCATTCATCACTATTTATACTACTGTTCAACAGTTAAGGGTTGATATGATTTTTTTTAAATGATCACCGAGGCTGCGTTTATTTGATCAAAAATACAGTAAAAAAACAGCAATGCTGTGAAATATTGATATAATTTTTAATAATTAATATTTAATAATAAAAAAATCCTGTGATTGCCAAGCGAAATTTTCAGACAGCCATTACTCCAGTCTTCAGTGTCACATGATCCTTCAGAAATTATTCAGAAACATTTCTTGTTGTTATCCATGTTGAAAACGGTTGGGCTGCTTAATATATTTGTGGAAACTTTTATGAATAGAAATTTCTAAAGAACAGCATCAATTTGAAATCTTTTGTAACATTCTATCATTATTCTTATAACATTTTGCTTCACTGTAACTTAAGATCAATTTATAGCACACTTGCTGAATAAATGTATCAATATCTTTACAAAAAAATCTGACTGTTCCCAAAATTTTGACCAGTAGTGTACATGAAAAACTAATAATTGTGTAATCATACAGTATCTAGTGTCTGTGGTTGACTTTACCCCCTCTGCTGGGCTGAATTTGACCTGCATGTCGGTTCTGTCACCAGGAGAGAGTGTGCCATCGGAGGGCAATAACTCAAAGACAACAGGAGGAGGTCGCTGTTTCAGCAGAGCCTGCCATCTGAGGTGCACTGGGGTGTTTGTGTCAATCTAATCACAAAACCAAACCAGAAAACAAAACATCTGGGATAAATTTCCACTTATTTAATCACAACAAAAACTAGATATGTTATCAGAGGAAAAAACATTATAACAACAAATGGTAAGAGCACTGAAGTAAACCTCACACTGCAGCCTGATCTAAAACTAGAAGCAGCAAACATGCCATAAAGACAAATGAATCTCAGCTCTACGGCCAACATGCTTTAATATCCAGTAGATATATATAATTCATTACTAAACCAGCTAATAGTGATGGAAATGAACCTCAGACCCAACATTAAATCAAAACGGACTCTATTTACTTTTTCAATACATGATCATATTTATTCTGTGAATAAATAGTGCATATTATTCAAAAGAAAAAAAAATACTTTGGCCCTTTGCTTGTAGTGTAAAAGGCTTGTACCTTCTTTGGCCTATCCTCCTGTCTGATACTCCACTCACAGGGCATTGGCCCGTCATTGTACAGCTGGACCGTGATCACCTGGCACAGGCCACACTGGATGGTGTCGAACTGCAGTGTGTCTGTTGACACCTGGAGGGAGGACATGGTGACCTCTGCACATAAACACACCTGCACTTGGGGTCCCTTAGTCACCTGTCAAACACACAGGATTCAGTGACAGAGAAAATCAACAAAGGGGCAATAATATACAATAAACATAGCGGTGTGTACTGTACAAACAATATGCAAAATTGATCAAATTCACTAATAAATTGTAGCTAATTGAATACATTTTTATTACAAATATTTTATATTATCAGCATAATGCATGAGAAGTTGAATAAAAATGTAACAAATTTTAAGATGTCACAATTTTGCTTCCATTTATTAAATGAAAATTTATATTTCTTATTAATTTTGTCATAACATTTATTTGTATTTGCTTTTTCTGCACAAGTCTGTATGAGTGAATGATTATGATGGTGAATGTTTGCAATCTCATCAGGCATGAAAAGTCAATATTTTATCTTCATCCTGTACTTCTTTGCTTGTCTCAGATATTTAATGTTGCTTTCATCAAACCTGTATGGGCATAACTGCATTGATCTTTCCCAGATTAGCCTCACGGGTATCAAACTTCACTTCAAACGTCTCTGTCTCACAGACGGGCAAATTCTTCACCCTGTCCAATTCTGTACTAAACCCTGTGAGAAAAGAAAAAAAAAAGGAATGAATATTAATGCAGTGGATCCTCAATAAAGCTATAATGAACAATTCTGTTTTAGGCTTTGCCGATACTAACATACTGGAATAATAACACTCATAGAAAAAGCTCAATTTTAATCAAGCCACAAACTTCATGAACAATCTAAACACATCACAAAGATTGACACCTACTCAAACATCTGTTTCGCTGAAATGGATGATGTCCATAACAATAATATCTGGCTATTTTAAATCTATTGAACATTCTGCGGTTTGGACAAACCTGTGCCTGCCAATGAGCTCTTGTCAGCTCTGAAAGATACAGCCACTGGACAAGTGTTGGTTATTTTGACAATGTGGGTCACGATGTTCCCTTTCATGACATACCCAAAGTCCAGTGTGTACTCAGGCAAGATTAACCTAAAGAGAAGGTCTATCAGACACACGCATTGATCACTTGTAAAAAATGAAAGGTTTCTACATGAATAGACTTACTTGCACAGCTTCTTGAGCCAGTTGTTCGGGGACCCAGTTGCTCTTAGATCAGTGACTTGGTGCTGTTTCTGAACAGCCATGGCATTTTCCTTCACAAGGAGTCGTTCTAACTCCATCTGCAGCAGGGCATCATACTACGGCACACGTATAAGGACACTATTTATAGTACCACACACAAATATTGACATACAAAGTTGTAATGATGGCTATTCTCACAGGAGTTTAACAGATTACACAAGTAATTTATGGGTAAGCTAGCAAGAGGAATATCCAATTATCACAGACACTCACAGTGGGAATGTAGTCGTCTTCAGGTGGCATCTCCTCCTTTACTGTGACAGGCCTGCTCAACACCCCTTCCCTTAATTTCTCATTCTCCACCGAGTCTTTTGCCTCCTCTAGCAAAGAACCATATATCTCTGCATCTAGCCAGAGAACAGAAAACACCTTAATAAGGTTTCATAGCCTCTTCCGAAAGCCCTATTCAAATGAGATTTCATTTCAGAACATGTGTGTACACAAATGTATTACTTTGGATGTCTGTAATTTTGTCAATTTGTACAAGATGCACAATGTTTGCAGGAATTTCAAAGATAGGTAATGTAATTGCTGAATTGCTTTCACACATAATAGACCTATTACCAATTTTGTTTAGAGAGTTGTTTCTCCCACACCCTCTTCCTCAAACTTGGCACTTGCCAGATTGAGGACACTCTAGCACTGTTTTTCAGAGAAACAAGTGTTTGAACAAGCATGTTTCCTAAATCTCTGCAAACAAATCATGGTATTTTTACGATTTAGTACAGTCAATCATTAGCACCTATGATTTAGGCACCTTTAAAGAAAAAGCAGCAGTAAAACATTCAAATGGTTTAGTTCAAAATCAAATCATCTTACGAACTGCTTATAGGCCTTATTAGTGTGACTTCGGCTAATGTCGAAGTATTGACCTTATGATGTAAATATATCTCTTGAGCAACAAAGTCTGCTATTTCTTCTCTATTTAGTACAAACTGCCTGTGTTAGTAAAACAAAGAATCCGATCAATAGGTAATCAGAGAGCAACACAGCACTTCTTCCGCAATAATAGTTGCACTATTTGCTCTATAACAAGACCACAGTTCCCACTGAGAGCAAAACTGCTTGTTTCTAAGATAAATAGCATTCCTTCTGGCTGGCTGCATATCAGGCAAGAAAAAGGGTTTGAACAGTTCTAGCGCAGAGTCCAAGGTCAAGACCATTATGTCAGTCTGCAAGCTGGCATGGTGCGACTGTGTTTGATTAAAGATTAGGCGAGCCAGGACGCAGGGCTGGCCTCCTTTCAATTGTATTTCATGAGAGTGAAAGTTGGACCATATTCAGGAATTTAAAACATCCTGTCAGAAATTTGCAATGTGTCCGACAAATTTGTGATGCTCTGTTGGCCATAGAATGGCTAATTCATTTATAAGGTTCGATTAATTCGATCATATGAAGATGTGGTGTCTGACTTGGCCAATAACACGTTTTGTGTGAACCTTTCCTGAGAGCACACTTGTCCTCAACAAGCCACATAATTTGAGGTTCATAGCACAAAATTAAATACTTTGTGTTAGTTAGACGTTTGTTCAGATCTCAGATTTTTTTAAATGTTTTTTTAATCTATCTTTTAAGTCTCTTATACTCACCAATGCTGCATTTATTTGATCAAAAACACAGTAAAACTGTTATCTATTTTTATATAATTTAAAATGCTATTTTTTCTTGTGGTGGCAAAGCTGAATTTTCAGCATCATTACTTCAGTCTTCAGTGTCACATCCTTTAGAAATCATCCTAATATGCTGATTTGGTGCTCAAGAAACATTTCTTATTGTTGTCAATGTTGAAAACATTGTGCTGATAATTTTTTTGTGGAAACTATGATACTTTTTTAGGATTCTAAAAAATTGTAAGTGTTCTAAGTGTTTTGTAAAATTATCAAATTTCTTCATAGTGACTTGTGATCAATTTAATGTATCTTTCCTAAATAAAAGTATTCATTTCCTTTAAAAATAAAAATCTTACTGACCCCAAACTTTTGAAAGGAAGTGTATGACCGACAGCAACTTACTCAGGTCTCTAGGAAGGTCCAGACACAGTCGAGGGAAAATACCCTCTCCTCTTACAGTAATGACTTCAGTCTCATAAAAGGCCACTTGCAAATGAAAGGTCTTGTGAAAGACTTCTGGAATTCCTGGAAGGTAGTATACACTGAGCCTCATTTCTGCATACGGCTCTAGGTGACCCTTCAGAAGAAACACAACCATGACACATGATGCACTTGGGCCAGAAATTTGATAGGAAGAAAAGTAATCAGTGTTTTAAAACATGAACATCTCACCTTGCTGGGAATGATGAGAGGCTGACCAGGTAACACTTGCTCAAGAAAGAGTCCTGGTTCTCCAGTTAGAGAAGAGAAATCAAATCCGACTTTCCCTGTGCTCTTCAAAATGAGCTCTGTTTCAGCTACATGGTCAAACAACTATGATTATAGGGGGGGGAAACAGAACAAAACCCTTTCATCTATACAGATTGCTGCTGAATGAATCATATTGCTATTTTGTTGAAAGTAGTGTGAAGTTACCTGTAAACCAAAGTCAATGTCATTTGTGTCCAGTGTATACGAAACAAAAGAAGCCTGACCCTTCAGTGTGATCTCATAGGTGGGCCCTCCTTCCACCACACACAATGCCAACACATGCGTGCTGATGTCAGCGTGACCAAGAAATGAGAAGGTCACCAGCTTGGTGTCACCAGGCTGTAGTTCCCCATACAGTGAGGAGATATCAAACACCTATGAAATAGATGAGAATGAAAAAGAGCAGCTTCAAAATGTATAATACTTTTAGAGAATATATCAACATATTGGGACGAACGCAAGGTTATACGGACCTCTTTCACACTCACACTTGGATGCCCATTGGCTGTGAGATTGATGGGTTTGAGCTCTGTGCTCACTGGCCGTGTTGAGTAGGTCCTATTCTGCTCTTGTCCACTACCATGATGCAATTCATCCTCTTCCAATTGAGGCATGATTACATCAGTCTCCCTGCAAAAATATAAACAATGACACATTATTAGTGGTTTTCACCAATCATTCGATCTCCATCTCTCTAACTTCACGTTCTTGTTCCGCCTTAAGGGTCAGGCGGAAACTAAATGGAGTCAAGATGGCCGTTAATTACAGAAAGCATTAAATAATTTAACAGGTGTAATTTATCAGAAGAAAAGTTAACACAGAAAATCTCAGGCTCTGAAGAAAGGGAAAAGAATAGACTAAGTGCCTCATTCAGAATAAGTGTTGATGGAATCAATGCGTCATAATATTTTGCTTTCAGAAATAAAGCAAATCAAAAATCTTGTAAAAACTATTCAGATGGAAGGTTGTATTGAAGCTGAGCCGGCTGGGACAGTGGGTGTCATTATAAATGGAGTCAGCAGGGGGCACTGTTAATCAAAAGATGTAACTTCATTTTTTTTTGATAAACCAGGAGGCCATTGCTTAGTACAGATAATGAATAAGCTCCACAGGACCCCTGGAAATTAAAACCACCAGTCATATCTAGAAGAAAAAAATCCTTCTAAAATTCATCTGAAAATGTAAAACTTTTGTGCTTGAATGGTATTTGTTTTAAAATGTGTGCGTGTTCAACAACATCTCTAGAACCAGGTTGAGGACATAGAACAAATGACAGTGCTGAGAGTGTTTCAGATACCAATGCAGTGAAGGGAAGTCTGGTGCAGGTGTTCTCAAAGGCTGAAGTCTCTCAAGAGACATGTGCTGCCAGAAACACTCGCTACGCTAAACAAACGCACAGATAGCACCTCACTTTTACCTACCCTTCTCGATATGAGTGCGTACGTGATGGGTGCTCTTGAGCAATCTAATGATTCTGTAGGAGGCTACGCTTCGTTCTCTCATTATCAACTTGGAGAACCAGTGAGGAGCTGAGGTAATACTCAAAGGTCTGCTAACATGATGAGATTCGGGTAAACATCCCCCTTTATATGTATCCTCATAATTCCTGCTTATTATCGGAGAGGCTTCAGGGAGCTGTCAGCCTCTAGTATCACACAGAAGCTGTTCTCAGACCTGTTTGGGTCCATCTTGCCGTCAGCTTCTCTCTGCTCTAACAGCTCCCTCTGTGCCTCCCCACTCTCCTTTCTTTTCCCCCCAGCGTCTCCTTCAGTCCCTTGGCTCGTCTCGTTAAAAAACCTACCAGAAAAGAAGGAAAAAAGTGATCAGTCTTATATCAGCCTCAGACACCACAAGAAACTGTCCATCAGCAAGAAATCCGCCATGTGCCGGGAGCCCGAATGGATCAACCAAGTGCTCCAATAGAGGCTTTGCTCTTGGTTTAATTACTGATAGGCTTTTAATTAGCAGGCTGGACAATGCATGCTAAAAACCCTGCGATAATGATAGGAAAGGTCATAGTCTTATTGGATCATGCACGAGGTGGGAAGCGAATAGTAGTGTGGAAAGTGATTAATCTTCACTGGCTTGCACTGCAGCCCCACGGAGGATATATCGATTAATCCGACGCAGGACATGGCAGCCACTACAACAATTTAAAACTATAAAAACTCAACCCAAAGCTATCAACAGCTGAGATTTAAAATGAAACATTGTGTAAACTATTTTATTTTCCAACCAGGAGACCATGAGTATGTGTGTAAAGCTGGAAGTGTGTTAAAGGGTAACTCTCGCCAAAATGCAACCTAGGGTCTTTTTGTTAATCTACCACAGGCAAACTTTCATTTAAAAGCATAATTAGAATGGAAACGCTACTTTTAAGTTTGACCGTATTTTCGTTTTCGGTCTTTTGAATGGGAGTAAATAGGGCACTTCTATATAGCATCAAAAATCGCTATTTTTAAAACACTAAGAAGACTCGACACAACATGAAACTTTGCTCGAAGTATCACCAGGGGCTCTACACATGAACTTGAGCATTGAGAACATTGTTTGTGTACACAGAGTTTACTAAAAAGAAAGATTTTGAACAACTCAGTGTAGCTGTTGTTGTTTCTGTCCGCCGGCATTTTGATAGTCAAAAATAGTCGATATATAAGAGCCCCTGGTGATACTTCGAGCAAAGTTTCATGTTTTGTCGAGCCTTCTTAAGTGTTTTAAAAATAGCGATTTTTGATGCTATCATGGAAGTGCCCCAAGCACTCCCATTCAAAAGGCAATTTTGCAGAAAATATGGTTAAACTTAAAAGTAGCGTTTCCATTCTAATTATGCTTTTAAACGAAAGTTCGCCTCAGGTAGATTAACAAAAAGACCCTAGGTTGCATTTTGGCGAGAGTTACCCTTTAAATATACGGACCTATAAAACGAGATGAAAAACGCACATTGTTGCGATAATTAAATGTTAATTAAAACATGCTGTCAAATTTAGCAAAAATACAATGAGACATTTTTTTTACCGCAAGATATTAACAATTCACTACTATGTTTTTTATTATTGGCTTATTTCAAATAATATAATCATACAATGACACAACAATGTCAAGAATTGTCCCGCTTATACAGCTGAATCTGAACAGTGAAGTATAACTAGTAAATTGAATTAATTCGACCTAACGCATACTATATATTTGAGATTAATCAGATAAATACTGTACATACAACATAAATATATAATATTACAACCGTATCTGTACAAAATAACGGATAATGCACAAGTCATTCAAGGATAATTTGTGTGAATTTGTAGCTCATTCATTTGTTTTCGAGTGATCTGCTTATGCCCCACTGATTGCTAGGTTTAGGGGAGGACCTTTATTACTTTTCAAAAAAACCATATATTTCCATACGAATCACATCGTAAAAATTTATAGGAAATCAACACCTTGTAAAATAGTTCATGAGATCAGGTTGGCTAGTCAGAATGTAAGTCTCTTCACAACACACTGATGATGAATTACTAAAAAACATTCACAACAAAATTTGAATTGAAAATTTGTTTTAAAATTGTAAACTCAATGTTATTTTAGGACATCAGGTTTTACATCAAAAATGTTTTTTAACATGTTTGTGTTAAATGTTAATAAATGTTTAATATATAAACTGTCTGAATAATTGGTTTAGAGCTTTTTAATGACTCAAATTAAATGCTATTCTATTAAAATTACATCTATAATTACAGAATATGACTTCATTAAAAGACAAAAACTATGACTATAACGACTAACACATTTTTTATATTTAAATATTTTCATTTTAATTGAAATTAAACACTGGTTCGACTCTAAAGACTAACTCAGTTTCTACAATGGTTCCACTATAGGGCACTGAATGCTCTGTTTTAAAACACAGAGATCAAATGTTTGACAGCTATTCTAAGTTGCTCCATTTGAACACCTCAGAGACTGTAAATGCTGATGACCCATTATTTAATCACATGCTTCTCCACTATTCACTCCTATCAGCAAAGTGTGAGCTGTCAACTGCATCAGTCTGTCATACATCATCACCCGTTTATTCAGTTATAGCAAGTTATTGCATTTCCTCTCAGGGCTTGGAAGGCTTCACTGGACATCTGTCTGTCTTTAACATCTGAGTGCTGAAATAAAGCATCGATTGCTTAATCTTTAAGGGCTTTTCGTTTAATCCCCTCCAATTTATTTATTTATTTTATGTTGTTGTTTTTTTGTCAACAGAAAATCAATACTCCTTGAACATTTCTCTCAAGAATTCGCTTATGCAGCCTCTGAATTGCTAAATATCAGCTTAAGTCCATACAGTCTATCCCTGTTTCTGCAGTGGACTACATTAAAATGCACCGGCTTGGAATTAAAGCACAGCACAGCCAAATTCATTCTTTGGAGAGGTGTCCCTGTGCACCTAACCATTTTAGTTAATGCCAAAGGACTACAAATCACATTTTATGGACATAAACTGTACTTCAAACATTCTTCAAAATATCCTCTCTTGTGGTTCATGAGGGAGTAAAAAATGGCAGATATTTCAATTTTGGGTAAACTATCCCTTTAAAGGTGTTCTAAGCGATGTTGGGTGCAACACTTCTTGTTGACGTTTGAAGTATTGTTAAACTAAACAGAGGCTAGCTAGACCCTCCCTCTTCATCCGCACACTAACCCCACCCCCATATCCTTCTTGTCGGTTATTGGCTGGAACAGTTTGTTATGTTTCGTGGTGCGGGTTAGCCCAGTTTGTTTTTGTAGCCGTTTGTGGAGCCTGTGCTGTCTACAGAGACCGCATTTTTTACAGTGTGTTCAGGGGACAGGCAGTTAGCGGATAGTGAGGAGATTGCTGTATGTGACAAAAAAATGTTGGCCTAAAAAACGTGTGACATCGCACGTTGGACATCGCTTAGAGCAGTGGTTCCCAAACCTGTCCTGAAGGCACCCCAACACTGCACATTTTCTTTGTCTCCCTAATCAAACACACCTGATTCAACTCATCAGCTCATTAACCCATGTGATAATGAGCTGATTAGTTGAATCAGGTGTGTTTGATTAGGGAGACAAAGAAAACGTGCAGTGTTGGGGTGCCTTCAGGACAGGTTTGGGAACCACTGGCTTAGAGCACCTTTAAGTTTAGATGTATTATTTGATACTCATGTTTGTTTTGTTCCTACCCAATATGGCATTGCTTTCGGTCTACCAGGAAGGCCCAACGGTAGGAAACACAGAGTAGACTGCAGTTGGTCATGGTGAGCTTGAGATGGGATTTTGTGTTGTTGAGAATGCAGCCAAAGTCCAATGTGGTGCTGGAGAACTTGAGATTAGGGAAGTGAACCTCACCCCTCAGCACCACCTGATCCTTCTGAGGGTGGCCATGGTAGCAGAACTCCAGCACGTCCTCAATCACATGGGTGAGACGGTCCTGTCGATACATGGGGTTGAAACGCACCCATAGCTCTTTCTGAGCTCCGACTGCCAGCACCAGACTCTACAGAAAGAGAAGAACTATTAGACTCCGCCTGGAAGACCAAAACTTCAGATCCACGGGTCAAATAATGGAAAGCATTCAAATCTTACCTGCACACTTGCATGCATAGATGTGCAACAATAGGATAAAATAATTTTAAGGTTTTTATTTTGCTTTTGGAAGCAATAATTAATGACTCCCACTACAATGCAGTTACACTTGCCATTACTGGTAAACAAACAGCAACTAGCCTATACTTAACCTGTTTACCTTTGAGGTTGTAAACAGTTCATCCCCGTCATAATCACATAATCCAAAGGGCTCACGCAGGGTCAGTTCCATAGAGAGGTTCAAGGAGGACACACTCTTTAGAACCAGCCTCTGATACAGCGGAACCAGAGACACATCTGGAGCCTGTAAGTCAGACAAACTCCATAAATATATTGGGGGCGGGGATAAAACAAAAGCAATAAAACACTAAATACAACTGTTCAGTTTGGGGTCAGTAATTTTTTTTTTTTTTAAAGAATTAATACATTTACTCAGCATGAACACATTTATCAAATATTACAGTTAAGATATTTATAATGTTACAAAGGATTTATACTTCAAATAAATTCAGTTCTTTTTATATTAAGCTGCACAACTGTTCTCTTACGAGAGTACTCTCGTAAGTTTAGCTTACGCTTCGGGAAAACTCCTTTTCTCGAGAATACTGAAGCAAGAAAATTATCCTTAATTTTCCAGAATGTAAAACGCATTTGCTGCAGCAGGCAGACATAGGCGAGACAGCTCGCGCGCCTATTGGCTGCTCTGCAGCAACTGCTGCAACCTATCAGTGCGTCTTGGCATGACTCCAGCGCCAATGGGAAGCCTTCCCGTGGGTTGCACAATGATTTTGTCTCCTTCAGCGAGTGACTTCACTTCGCTGGATCTCTGGGAAGAAGCCGCACCGTAGAAAAGCCTTCAGCGGGACGAGCTTGAGATTCGAGGACGCCGGCCGGATTGCCGCCTTCGCTCGCCGTACCTGCTGCGCTATCCGGCGGCCATATCCTTTTTCCACTGCTTCGTGTGTGTTCGCCGCTGCGACACACGCGTTTCCTAAAAGAGCAAAGGCATTTTTAAATGCTAACTATGTCCTGCGGCTCATGCAGAGCTGTTCTCAGCGACGGGGACCGCCATGTGGTGTGCGCTTCCTGCCTGGGAAAGGATCACGCGGACCACGCGCTCGCTGATGGCGGCTGCCAGGAATGCGAATCCCTGCCTCTCTCGACCCTGCGGGCTCGACAGGCCTTGTTTCGTGTTAAGTCCGCTTCCCCCATGCCTTCTGTTGGGCCGCGCCGTAAAAAGCACTGCTCTCAAAGGCCACCAGAACCTTCGGTGAAGGAGAACTCGCCGGCGGAGTCCCCCGTCTCTTTCCTCGACGGCCAGCGCCCCGCTGCGGTCGAGACGACAGAACGGGAGGTTATGGAGGAGGACAGCTGCTCTCTCCTGGCGTCCGGAAGCAAGGAATGGTCGGGTTCTATCCCTGACCCCACCCCGTCAACACAGGAGTCCAGCGTGAGGGCCTCGGTTGATGCTGAGCTTCTCTGCCTTCTCTCGAAGGCCGTCGAAGACCTCGGCCTTGATTGGACCACAGCCCAGGAGCCCAACAGGCTGGATGGTTGCTTCCACTTGTTTTTCAGAACGAATCAGCCGTTTGAACAAATCGGTTGAATAAATGACTCCAACAACTCGCTTATTAACCGTCACAGAGCGTCACTTGTGGCTTACCCTGTCCGACATGTCAGAGTCCGACCGTGCCACCTTCCTCGACACTCCTATCTCTCCGACTGGTCTCTTCGTCCCTCAGTTAAAGGCTTAGCGGAGCGTTATTCTGAGGTGCAGAAAAAATCTTAGGCTATGAGACATTTTCTGCTGCAGTGTTCCAGTTCTGCAGCAGGCCGTGCTAAGAGACAACGCCTGCTCAAAGAACGGCCCCCCCACCGCCTCCGCCTCCCGCCCCGTAATAGCACCAGGCACGGGGTGCACGCCAGCGCTCGTGCTCGTCGAGCCGCCGCCTGCCCGGGGACCTAGACCCAGGCTCGCGCCTAGCTTTGAGCCTCCCAAGTCTTCCTAGCCCTCCTAGGAAAGCGCCGATGGTTAAGTCCCGCTGAGGCCGGACCACCGTTGACACTCTCGCAGTTCCCTCAACAGAGGCGACTCAAAGAGTGTACTTAGCAGCCAACGAGTCGGTTCCAAAACTCACTCGCCTGCACACAAACGCCATTTTTACGGCGACCCACATAAATCTCAAAAAGAGCATTATGTCTGGTCATATTCCGGCTCAGGCCGAAGGTGTTTTGAATGTAGCAAAGGTGCCCGTCCAGCCTGCCCAGTGCCCACCCATGCACATAAACACTACCCTCTCTGTGTGTCACACTCATCCAGGGTCGAATACAATAAAGCTGGCTCAGGCCGCTCGACCACTAAGTGTAGGGAAAGTGCCCACTGCCCAGTGTTCACCCCTACACACAAGCACTACCCATGCAGTGTCTCACACCACCACAGGGTTCATAACCACATGGGTTATGCTCACGCCGTTCATGTTTTAAGTGTAGGAAACGTGTTCGCTGTACAGCGCTCACCCCTGCCTGTGAAAACGACTGTATCTGCGCTACGCACACACATATCGTCTCAGCGTATGAACCCAGCACGAGCTGGCAGTGCTTCAAGTGCAGATCACGTGTCTGCCTTTCAGCACACACACTTTGTGAAAAACTCTCTGCGCCTCACGCCGCGAGCTCACACAGTTGTGCCTGTAATGCAGCATCTCCCCATTCATACGACCGGGGTGCTAGCTACAGAGCCACCACACAAAACACTATCTGCCCCATTCAAAACGAACATGATGAACGAACCGTGAATATGAGCGACCGGAACCCAGACTTCATTCTACCCCTGTCAATTCACGCGAAAGCATGGGAATTAATACCAGGGGTTTCAGAATGGGTACTAAAGACAGTGAAACAGGGCTACTCGCTACAATTCGCTCGCAGACCACCGCGCTTCACAGCATGGGTCGAAACATCGGTGAATCAAGAAGTAGCACACCTACTTCGTGCCGAGATAGCGAATTTGCTGAGAAAAGGGGCAGTGGAACACGTTCCATTAGCCCAGAGCGAGTCAGGGTTTTACAGCCGTTATTTCTTAGTACCAAAGAAAGACGGCGGACTCCACCCTATATTAGATCTCAGATGTTTGAACAAAGCGCTGATGATACGCTCGTTCAAAATGATCACAACCAGACAAATCCTCGCTCGAATTCGACCGGGGGACTGGTTTATATCAGTGGATCTGAAAGACGCTTATTTTCAGATCCAAATAGCAGCCCGTCACAGGCAATTCTTGAGATTCGCCTTCGAGGGCCAGGCTTATCAGTACACCGTCCTTCCATTCAGCCTGTCTTTAGCACCTCGTACATTTAGGAAGTGCATGGACACGGCGCTCGCGCCCCTCAGATGACGGGGCGTGAGAGTCCTGAATTATCTGGACAATTGGCTAATTTTAGCCCAGTCAAAGGAGGAACTGGTGTTACACAAGACATTACGGCTGGCCCATCTGGATCAGCTGGGTCTCAGAGTCAACTGGGCCAAGAGCGTTCTATCCCCAGTCAGGAAATATCCTTTCTGGGGATAGAGTTGGACTCCAGGTCTATGACGGCGTACCTGACGCGGGAACGCGCGGCAGCAATTCAGCGCTTTGCAGCAACATTCGCCGTAGGGAAGAATCTTCCCCTCAGAATGTTTCAGAGGATGATGGGTCTCATGGCCTCAGCCTCGACGGTGCTGTGGCTGGGTCTGCTACACATGCGCCCTTTTCAGCTGTGGCTGAGACGGCGCGTACCAGCAAAAGCGTGGAAGACAGGTTCGCTTCGTCTCACAACAAATCAGACATGCGTTGCAGCTCTGAAACCGTGGATGAAAGGTTTCTTGCATTAGCCCGGAGCCTTCTTGCATTAGCAAGACGTCTCCTCAAATGGGGCCAGCACAACCTGCGCTCGCTGAGAGCAGCGCATGTACCGGGCGTCCTGAACGTGGGCCCAGATATGCTATCCAGGGCCAAGCTCTCCCCAGGGGAGTGGGCTCTGCATCCCATGACGGTGCAAAATATCTGGGACATTTTCGGCAAAGCGGAAGTAGACCTGTTCGCGTCACAGACCAACGCTCACTGCCCAATGTTCTTTTCAAAAGAAAGGGACGCGCTGGCCCAAAACTGGCCCAAGCGCCCTCTCTATGCGTTTCCCCCGGTCGCCTTGTTACCTCAGGTAATCAAGCGAATCAGGGAAACCAAATGTGAAAGAATCATGTGACACTGAAGACTGGAGTAATGGCTGCTGAAAATTCAGCTTTGAATATTTACAGGAATAAATTACATTTATGAAATACTAAAATTGAAAAATAAAAAAAAGTTATTTTAAATTGTAACATTTCACAATACTGTATTTACTGTATTTTATAATCAAATGAATGAAGCCTTGGTGTGCATAAGAGATTTTTTCAAAAACATTTATATCTTACCAAATATCTTACCAACCACAAACTTTTAAACGGTACTTTATATTTAAAATGGAAATACACAAAATCTACTGTGACCATACAAAGTACAAACTTGCACAGGGACTGAGACAGAATATTTCTGAAACTTTAGTAATATGTGGTGAGGATGTGATATTGAGACCAGTTGTTATTATTAATGCTATTAGACAAAATATAACTTGCAAGGACAAATATAAGTTATTTTTCCATGTTATTGCCAATACTTAAAAGGCAAAATTCACTCTTTTATTGCAGTCTGAGTTTCCCCTCATCATCCACTTTTCTCTCATCTCTCTCTCTTTCTCCCCCATTCCCTACTCACTCTCTTTAATTGCTTTATTCCTCCAAGCTCTACTAAGGGAGTGTTTTGGAAAATTCAGCATTTCTTATTATCATTCGTTTCCAAACTGTTTAATCATATGTTTCTGTGAGGTTTTCTAGCAGCTGAGGAGGGACAGGGAAGCGAGAGGCAATTTAGGTCGTAGATGAAGGCCTTTGGGTGTCTCAGGGACAAAGAACAGTGTGACCTGCACCAGGGGGGTAGAAACCAGTCCGAACTAGCTGGAGATAGGGGGTATCTTTCTGGAAATTTACAAGAAACCTGGAAGGAGGAGTTCTTTTGCCAAGAAACTGTATAAGATCTGTATGTTTTATTATGTCTATTAGGTATTCTGTTTCAAAGCTGGGTGGCTGCGGCTTTTGTGAATGGAAACCTCATTGAAATAAACCTTTTCTCTTTATTACAGTTTTGTCTCGTGAAAGTTTTCTTACACCTCTGATGCTGTTTGATATTAACTTCTCAAAATTGCCATTACAACTTGGTGTCAGAGTGGGGTCCTGTGCGGATCTTCTTCTCCTGGTCCTGAAGAACGGATTTTGACGGAAGTGTACAATCCCGGCGGCATCAGGCAGCCGTCTCATACCCCGACTGTTTGAGATAGTGACTCAACAGGTTAAGGGAGAGAGAGCCAATTCCGGCGTTCAGAACCAGGGGAGGAACTCCCACCAGGATCAGAAAGAATCCGCGGCAATTACAGAAAAGAGAAAGCATCTCTGGGTAAGAAACGGCAGAACTGTTTTATTGATGTTAAGTGTGATTTGATAATTGTGTGTGAACGTGAACCATGTTGGCTGAGTTTTTCCTTTTGGTACGGGCGAGAGGTGATTTAGGGAATCACAATTTTTGAGGGAGAAACTGATCTGACAGATTCAGACCGGTTTCTGCCACACTTAGCTCGTTAGTGGACAGGGGTACCACTGGTGATTCAGATAATCACAGGTGCTGGTTAATTAGTTTTGCTCGAAGTCTCTGTAACCCGAAGAAGTCTTGCAAGAGTGGACGGAAGAGCCACGCCGGATTGATTAGGTGAACAGAAGATTTTGAGTAAAACATAATTACAAAAGCACAGCATATTTGCTGAAACCCGACCGATTTTGGGTGAAATAAGATCGGGTCTGTTGAAGACGTTTGACAGATACTGCAAGACACGTGTCGAAAGTGAAATCCAGAAGGGAAATTCAGCCAAAAATGGGGTCATCTAACAGTAAATTAGATCATTTTTATACACCAATTTTCTGTCAAATGAGAAATAATTATGGTGGTAAATGTATGGTTGACATACAGAAACTGATCAAATATCACGATTTTCCCGAAGCGGGGACCTTGAGTAAAATAAGACTAAATGTAGTAAAAGAGTCAGTAGAAAAGAACGAGGGAAAACAGAGTAGCTGCTGTGTGTGTGTCAAACATGTGTGTAAGAACTGTGAACCGACTATAATGTGTTGGGTAGAAGAGGCTGAAAGGCGAGAACGAGAGCAAATACAAAAAGAATTGGCATGTAATGTTGTGTGTGTAAAAACAGTTCCACTGGAACAGAATGCTACTAATGAACCGAATGTATGTGCTTTTCCACATGTGACTGAGGTGGCAACGGCTCCGCCGTCTGCCTACAATACAGCTCACTACCCAGTAGCAGAGATACCGGCCCTCAGGCTCGATCTGGACCGCTTTCCACCAGCCCCGAGAACAGCCCAAGAAGCACGACTTGCAGAAGCACGAGCACAAATTGAACTGGCAGAGGCAGCCCAAAGAGCAGCGCAGGCAGAGACAGATACAAGAGAAGCGCGAGCGGGGGCAGAGGCCGCAGAGCGAGTGGCACACAGACTAACAGCGCAGTTTCATGCACAGTTACACGGGCGTTTGAGTGCAATGCTGCGGCACGCTACTCACGCTGAAGAGGACAGAAAGGAGAAGAAAAAACCCCTCACAATGGTGGTTATGCAACAACGACGACCTAAACAACCCAACAAACCTGCATCTTCCCGTTCAAACCCTGCTGGTCGAAAAGGACAGAAAGGAAGAGCTGCTGGAGGAAAATGGAGCTGTTATGTTTGTGCCACAAATGCCCACTCGCTCCGAGACTGTACAAAATGTAGAGTGTGCAAGAAGGACGGACACTGGAGCAGAGCGTGTCCCACCATGAAGTCGGATTGAACCGGGGGGGCTGGAGAGCGGGACGGAAAGAGTCCGGTTCTGGCCAATCTCTGGCTACAGCAAAGGGAAGTGAAAATATTTTTACTAACACACACACACACGACGCACACACAAACACATACACTGATCTTCTTTCTGCTACCTGCAATGAAAAAACTGCTTGCAAATCTTTTTGTGTGTCTGATGAAACTTTGAGCAAAGTTTCTGATACTTTGAGCAGTGTTGTGAATGACGAATGTATGAGATTGTACAAAAGTACAGGGTTTCCTGAAATGCCAATTTACCCGTTATTAGTCAAGGGGGTAATTATTGAATTTTTGGTCGATTCTGGTATCAGTCTGTCCACGTTACGACCATGTGATTTACCATGTTTTCTACGGGAAAGTGTAAATTAAATTTGTCCCTCTGTGCTGATTCTTATGGAATTAGCATTGAGGAGGCACCACAAATTACTTGTTCTAAATTTGAGCAAGTGGGCTTGTGTCTGGCAGGTAACAGATATTGATTGGGCAGAAAAGATTTTGAAATTGGCAAAAGATCGTACAGACCCAGTCAATACAGAGTTTATGACAAATGACAAAATGCATTGTACATCACATGTCGTAACAGAACGAGATTCAGATTTTGAAAAGATGTGGTTTAATTCTGTGAAGAATGAAAGTGTGAAATTTGACCAGATTTTCTGGACAGAAAGTGTGTGTGCGCATTGGCTGCAGTGTTGACAGAAAGTCAGAAAGCTTGTTATCTAAATGACAGAGAACACTGCCTGCCACTTATCTGTCTCCAAGGCCATAAGCCAGCAGTGGAGAGATGTGGGCCTTTTTGTGAGAGAGTGTGTATCGGCCACAGACTGGGTGAGAGTTGACACACACACAGCAGAGAGTCAGAGTATGGGGGCATTTAAATCAAAATGTGACTTTGAGGTTGGGGGTTCAGAGAAATGTGACTGCTATTGGGAAAATGTGACAGGACAGGGAGAGGGGGATATTTCTGCCTCAGAAATTGATATTTCTTTGGCACAAATATCACCAAACTTGTGTGAAAAAAAACAAATATGATGTGGGGCTGATAAAAGGTTGTGAGCCAGTTGTAATCACACCAAAATCTGATTTCAGACCATGTAAGGCACAGTATTCCCTGAAACGTGAAGCAATAGAGGGCATAAAACCAGTGTTTGACGCTCTGTTGAAAGAGGGTGTAATTAGGCCTTGTGATGGTTCACAAGTTAGAACCGAAATTAACCGAACTCGTTTCTTATGTTGATGACCTTTTGATCTGTTCAGAAAGTGAGTCTATTTGCAGGGCTGACACTGTGACTCTCCTGAAGCATCTTGAAAGGGAGGGGCACCAGGTCAGCCTTTCAAAGCTGCAGTTTGTGAAACAGGAAGTGGCATTCCTGGGGCATGTTATCAAACCAAACAGCAAAGCACTGTCACAGAAAAGGGTGCAGGGCATAAAAGAGGCCCCAAAGCCTGTAACAAAAAACAGTTGCTGTCATTTTTGGGGATGTGTGCTTACTGTCGTACATTCATTCCCAATTATGCCATTTTAGAACAGCCTTTACGAGCCCTGACAACAGGGAAAGGGTTGAAGTCATGTGACAGACTTGTTTGGACAAGTGAAGCTGAGACAGCATTTGATAACATGAAAGCACAATGAGATATCTCGATTGTTAGGCCTTCTGGTTGTAGACCATCCATTGTTTAGATGGTTGATGAAAAGCATGACCTTATGACTTCTGTTCTCCTGTAGACGCATGGTGACCGATGAGACACGTAGCCTATTTTCAACAAAACTCGACCCCGTGGCAGCGGGATTGCCACACTGTCTCCGGGCGGTGGTGGTAGCTGAACTGGCCCTCAATGGCCTCAAGAGAGTTTGTAGGCTATGCTGATCTGACTTTAGGGGTCTCACATTTGGTGTCTTTGATTTTGCAGGAGCAGAGAACGTCACATTTGTCTACAGCTCGATTGAGGTATCATAAAATTTTGTTTGACATGCCAAATGTCACTGTTAAAAGGTGTGCACACCGCGTCCAGATTTGTTGGACGTTCCGCTTGATAATTGTGACAATGTCCTTTTTGTGGATGGATCTGCGTCGAAGAATCCACAAACAGGACAGAATAACGTAGGTTATGCGGTGACGACTGAATTTGAAACTGTAAAATCTGGCAAATTACCATGTCATTACTCTGCACAGGCAGCTGAATTAGTCGCTTTGACTGAAGCATGTAAACTGATGACTGACAAGTGTGTAACGATTTACACAGACTCGCGTTATGCTTTTGGGGTCACGCATGACTTTGGTGCTCTGTGGAAGCACAGAAAATTTTTAAGTCAGACGGACGACCAATACTGAACGCTACGTTAGTATCTGACCTTTTGGAGGCCATTATGCTGCCAGACAAGATTGTGATTTGTAAATGCGCAGCGCATATTAATGATAAAAGTTTCGTATCAACAGGCAACGCCAGAGCTGATATGGCTGCGAAGGCAATGGCAACAAACCCAAACTGAAGCTGATACCATTGGCGCCACTTGCGTACAACGTGACAATAACCTTAACAACGACATTTCTCCTTGTTTACAGAGCATGCAGTCTTTTTCCACAGGAGCTGAGAAAAACAAATGGAAGACGGCAGGCTGCAGCCTTGTTGATGGTGTATGGAGATCTGTTGGTGGACAGCCGTGTCTGCCCAGCCATTTTTTTCTTACATTAGGCTAAATTAATGCATTGGTGGGACCATGCATTAAAAGAGGGGATGATTATGCAAATGAGAGAATTGTGGTTTACCAAAGGTTTCACAATATATGCTGAGAATTTTTGCAAAAGATGTGTGATTTGCACCGCATATAACATTGCACGGGGCATTAAAACACCACTGGCAAGTCAGCCAGCCCCAGACGGGCCATTTGAATATTTAATGATTGATTTCATTGAACTAACCCCGTGCGGAAAACAGAAATATTGTTTGGTATATAGTCGTGGATATGTGGTCACGATGGAACACACTGTGCCTAAGACGCTGCCAGCGGGGGGCGCTGTTGAGCGTGAAAACCAGACGGTAAAGAACAAATTGGCAAAATGCTGTGAAGAAACAGGACTCTCGTGGGTGAACGAATGAAAAAGAGAGTCAAAAACAAATTTGAGCCCATTTGAAATCCTCTTTGGTAGACCACCATTCATGGGTATAACGGGGGAAAGAAGGAGGCTTCCATCAGCAGATGTGTGTGAGAATGAAATGTTGAATTACTGCAAAGAGATGTTGTGTTTGTGATCTAACAGTTCTGTGCAGGTGAAAGAAATACCAGGGGCAAAGTAGCAGAGACGTTCCTGCACAAAATCAGACCGGGTGATTACGTGGTGATTCGAGACCTCAGGAGAAAGAGCTGGAGGGCGAAACGGTGGCTAGGACCGCAACAGGAGGAGGAACCCCGACGACAAACAACGACGACAAACAACAACGGCGAAACCTATCGTGCTGCCAGGGCCACCCGAGATCGAACGGGCCTCTGGAGAGGAGCTGGCCTGGATGAGAGACGAGGGGACAAGCAAAGGTCAGACTGAGACAATTGAAAACTGGGTGGTCAGACTGCAGAAGTAAAACCAACCACGAAGAAATCAACTTTAAGTGTCCATTCGATAAACCGTATCAAAGTTCACCGGCGGCAGTTTGGGTTTGTGGTAATATCATATCACCGTTTGCAAAAAGGACTGGTCAGGGTGCTGTTATCCAGCTTTAATGAATGTGGGAACTTCTGTGTATCTGCCAAACAAGGTGGTTGGAGTTAACAAAGAAAATGTTTAGTGAAAACCTTTAGAATATGTTGAATGATTTTCTGTGCAGTTTATGAAAATGAATGTGCTGCCAATGATAATGATGAAGATTATGATTTGGCTATTGCAATTGAATCCGCCACTGGTGTAAAAGAATACAGAGAACTGCTTATCACTGCTGTGTTTACATTCCTGATTGGGACACACTGCTTCGAGGGTGTGCAGTAAGTTGGAGCTGTTTGAAAGCTCAATGATCAAACTATAGGCAAAGAGAGTGTTTTAATTATGGTCAGCAGGGCCATTTAGCCTGTAATTGTAAATGGACACTCGGAAAAGAAAGATATAACGTGAAAGTGACGTGTATTAATGTGGGTTTTTGAAAGTAGATCAGTGTTTAAATGACGATATTAAAGTTTTCGTCTGAGAAAGAACTAAGAATGTGAACGCAGTGCTAAAGTATGTGAAAAGAACGTGCAAGTAAGTAAGTGAAGGAAAGAAAGTTGAAGGAAAGTTAATAGGTGGAAGTCGTAAGAAGATTGAAGGTTAAAAGAAGGTTGAAAGAATTAAGTCTTAAGGGAATCCTTTTGAAGGAAAGAGCTAGTGAATTGATGAATACAGGTTGATGTAAATTACAGATGACTCCAACAAATGAGTTGCAAAATATTTTAAAAGTACCGGTAACTAAAAGGATGATAGTGTTTTGAATGAAATGCTTTGATAAGGTTTTAGATGATATAGAATGTATTAGAATGTATCACAAGCAGAGAGGGCAGCCTCAAAGTTAGTGTGAATCCTAATTGCAGATTCATAAACTCCTAGAAAAATACATTGAAGTAATTGGGAACTTGACAACTAAAATTGAGATGAAATGTGATCAAATAAGTAGAAGCAGTATTACTGGATTAATAGTTGCTAAATGTGAAATGTGTAGAAAGACATCTGATTAAACAAACAGCTTGTTAATGTTTTGAACGTGGAGGAATAGTTGACCATGAAAGAACTAGGAGCTGATGTTTTGCTTTCAAAAGATAAGTGTGTGCTGTGGCTGAGACGTCCAGTGCGACAGAGACACGATCTGAGAGGAAATTTGTAATGTCTAAATTCCCTGATGTGGGCAAAAGACAAATGTAAATTATGGTTGTTTAAAAAAAATAGATGTAAATTCTGGCAAAGATGCCTTACTGCTGGGCTAGAGTTAAAAGTTTAAGTGGTAGATAAAGTTTGATTTTAGAAGTTTATGAGAGTACAGTGTGCCAGTCCTAAATGCCTGAGAGTCTCTCTCATTCAATGTCCGCTAAAAGCTGTTAACTGAGCCTGTGCGATTTAGGGATTGAGAGATGAGTAATATGATGTTTAGTTTTTTTGTGAAACAGCAGAGATAAGTGGGACTGAAATAATATAGATAACATTAAGTTGAATCTGTAGACTAACCACTTGATAGAGGAATACTGTTTCAACACAGTTTTAATGAAATTGATGACATGTAGTACAAATTCTTATACTTTTGTGAAGAGTCCTGAAACAAACAGTGAAAAGAGGAGAGCAAACGCTGTAAGCAGCTGTGCTCTGAAGCTTTGACTTCAAAGAAATGTGGAGTTGTAAAATGTTGGGGGTGTCATGTTGTTTTAACATTCCTGATTATAGTGTCAACATAACCAATATCATCGAGCACATGAGAAAAGCTGTAAAAGAGCCGCCTCAAGCTACTGGTAGTGAGTGGGTGGGGTGGCTGATGTCTGCATGGTCAGGGTGGTTTTTCAGAATAATTCAAGCTGTCTTGCCAATTGTGGGTATGGGATTATTAATTCTGTTTTGTTTACCATGCATTATGAAGTGTGTTTAAAGCTAAGTGCAGAGATTGATCAGGGCAGGGACGGTTAGCACGTCAGTCCAAGCAGTGAAACTGACTCTGTACCCAATAACTGATGGAGAGCAATGTGATGATTATGACAGCGATGACGTGTATACAGACATGAGTTAAATGTGTTTTCTTTCTTTTTGTTGCCTTCCTGGGACCAGGAAAGGGATTTTCTAAACTTTGATTGTTTAGGGTTTGATGTCAATGATTGACTGTTCTATTCACTGTTTTTATTATTATTATTGTTTTCATTATTTTTATTTCTTTTTCCATTGTAAGAATGATGATATGTTCAGAAGGTTAAAAACAGCGGTCATCCGTGAATACAGAGAACTGCTTATCAGTGGCTCTGTTTACGTTCCTGTCTAGAGGATTTTCATAACAAGTTACGAGGTGACGTACAAGTGGAAGGGTTTGAAATGAGGGATTTTTATGTATACTATTTCTTTGCATCTTTTTTTATGAATTGATATGTTTTTTCCATACTAATGTGATCTATACTATTTCTTGTTTATACTGGGGTGACTGAGGGTCCGATCTAAGTGTCGGGGATGCAATAACAGTGCTTATTCATCTAGCCCGGTTTCAGAATAAACCTTTACTTGCTTGCTATAACATAGAGGGCCTATCCTGGAAAAAACAGCCTAAGCTTTTTCATTCTAAATTTTAATGAAGGTTCAAGTAAAGTATCAGGTATATAAAAGTCAGACATGAAGAGTATAACTGTGATGTAAAGACTTGAATCAATTCTGTTCTTGAAATGTAATGATGTAATGATTTTAAGAAAATTAGAAGACAAGGGTAAATTTTCCTTTTAATACGTTTATCAGAGAATGATAAAGAGGAGGAATTGTTTTGGAAAATTCAGCATTTCTTATTATCATTCGTTTCCAAACTGTTTAATCATATGTTTCTGTGAGGTTTTCTAGCAGCTGAGGAGGGACAGGGAAGCGAGAGGCAATTTAGGTCGTAGATGAAGGCCTTTGGGTGTCTCAGGGACAAAGAACAGTGTGACCTGCACCAGGGGGGTAGAAACCAGTCCGAACTAGCTGGAGATAGGGGGTATCTTTCTGGAAATTTACAAGAAACCTGGAAGGAGGAGTTCTTTTGCCAAGAAACTGTATAAGATCTGTATGTTTTATTATGTCTATTAGGTATTCTGTTTCAAAGCTGGGTGGCTGCGGCTTTTGTGAATGGAAACCTCATTGAAATAAACCTTTTCTCTTTATTACAGTTTTGTCTCGTGAAAGTTTTCTTACACCTCTGATGCTGTTTGATATTAACTTCTCAAAATTGCCATTACAGGAGCATTCAGTAAATCTAGCAGCACGGGCTGTCAAAACACAGACGAATGGGACAGCGTCAGATAAAAAGAATGCCACAGAAATAAATTTGCATTTTTAGTTCTAAGATACAGACTTGCAAGGTGCCTGAAAACAGCTGTCAGAAGATGTGTGTGAAGAAGTTTATGAAAATATGTATAGCTGCAGCAAAAATGTGAGAGAACAGGAATCTGACAAGGCGGGTGGTGTTGTGTGTGCAAATGTGTTTGTGTTGAAAGAGAGATCATAAAAGTGAAATAAGGCAGACAGAAAATCATTTTCATTATAATGATGGTTCCTCCTGAGCTCACTGTGCTTATTCTACAACTTTTTTTTTAAAACAGAAGAGGACCAGAGATGCCAGGGCATCAGTGCTGAGCTGTGAGCTGGGGTTCAAATTAATTTGCCATCTCAGCTCACTTACAATCGAAAGAGAAATAAATTTGGATGGCTCATTTGAATGAGTTGGACATAACAGCTGCATGGTTTTTACTGTCAATACTTGAGGTGGCAATCTATTTTCGATTTCAATAGACCATAACATTTGTCCATGCCTCAACCTTGTCTTTATGCAGTCAAGTGACTTACGAATGGATCGAAATTGATTGATTGGATGAACAGACAATATATATCTCTTCTGTACCATTCATAAATTAGGCTCAATTCCTTTACAAGAGAACAGATAATTGCCTCAATCTAACCACACACTGCAGACTATTTTTTTCTGTGCTTCATAAAAAGTGAAAGGACATTTGATAAAAGGGTACATGTTCAGCCACTGAGTTACAGCACAGATAATGGACCTGACATTTGACATGCACACACAATACAATATTGACAATATGAGTAATTAAAGGGATAGTTCACCCAAAAATCATCATTCTATTATAATTTACTCACACTAATGTCAGTCCAGAACACAAAAGAAGATACTGTGAAGAATTTTGGAAACGGTTTAGGTTCCACTGTATGAAAAATAAAATAAGAATATCTTCTTTTATGTTCCCCTGAAAAAAAAAAAGTCACACAGGTCTAGAACGACATTAGGGTGAATAAATGATGACAGTATTTTCATTTATGGGTGAAAAATGAAAATATTTCTTAATATTAAATATACCTTTAATATTTTGAAATGGGTTAATGTGGTTGCGGTTTTGCAAGGATGAGGAAATGAGAGCCAAACTCATTTAATATAAAAGTTTAAACCTTTACAACTCACCTGTATTAAACATGAAAATGCGACAAAATAACACTAGAAGTATGCATTTATGACACCAGTTAATGCATTAACTTTGGCACCCCTCAAAAAATAACAAAAAAAATAACAAAATTGAAAACAAAGCAGAAATAACAACTAAATAAAAAAAATTCTAAACTGTAAGTGTTGGATAAGTCCCTCTAAAAAGTAATGAATTACTAGTAACTAATTACATCTTCAACAGTGTAATTCATTTACTGTACTAATTACTCTCTCTAATCAAATTAAAGTAATTAATAACTTGGTGATGAATTACACCCAACACTGACTATCATAGCCCTTGATAGTAGAGAGAGATTTTTGCGAACCTTTTCCACATAGAAGCTGATTTGTTTGGAGGAGATGTCTACCGCTGGGGAGACGAATTGGCATGTGACGTCTGTAGTAATGATGCACTCTTTCCCATACTGACGCCCGATAACAGCATAGCATACAAGTTTTTCCGTAACCACCTGCAATTCATAAACACACATTTAAAAAACACATTCATACATATATCTTTTTGTATTCTCAATTTATGAGTGGATGTGAATCATCTTTGAAAGTTACATTTTTAAGAAACCCAGCTCAGCCTTGCACCAAAACTAAAAGCCTTGCACGTTCTCTATGATGCTTGGGAGCCGGCACACCGACTGATGGCTATGCAATGCAGCAGCCCAGCGTGGGACGCAGCAGGGCAGGCCTATATTCACTTCTCACCTTCTCTCATCTCTAATTTACCATTAAATCAATAAGGACTCAAGGAGGCATGCATCTCTGTAATGCTCTAGAGAGGAAGTCAATGCACAGCTCCATGCGTCTCCACTAAAAGAGGATTAAGTGTGGCTTTCAGGACCTTCATCACCCTAGTATTCAAACTATAGCAGGTTGTGTCGGAACCGCTGTTGGCCAACATATTTGAAATTGTTGCAAGGAAAGCAGTCTAGTTACCAGTTAGAGACGATTAATAGCTGATGCACATAAGAAAACGTTCTGATATCGGTACCTTGGGGACGTCAGAGGAGCCCTCTAGCAGCATGTCAGCTGAGTGGCCAGGAGGAAGTAATAAACGTGCAGGTGATAAGCTGAAGACAGGGCCTCCTTGATCTGAAGTTTGAAGGCTCTTGCTTTTTTTGTTCCTAGACTTGTTAGGTGACAGAATGTCTCTGTTGTGAAACTGTGGAAACCCCTCTGTGGTCCATAATAGTCGGTGAGTGCGACGTCCTTGATTAGTAATTCTGAAGGCATACCGACATGGGCCGCAACTAGAAGACCAGAAGATTTAATAATTTAACTGAACATGAAGTTTTGTGGATAGCGGACTATTGTAAATAGCAGAATTCAAGGAGAGACATTGCCGTTGTTTTACCTGAAGTGGGTTCCCAAATCCAGGCTAGGAGCCAATGGACGGTCAGTGACTATGGTGGTGCCCTTTCCTTTGGCCGACACAGGAATGTTAAAATTTTGGCCGTCCTGGATTTCCAGAAACAGTTCATCCTGGAAGGGTATGGTGTCGTTCAAATGGGCTATCAACTTCAATTCCAGACTTTCCTTTGGAGGAATTTCCCCTTCACTGTGATCCACACGCCAGTGAGACCTGTTCCTCACCTATCAACATTCACATACACATTATAGCACAAAATCCCTAATTCCATTGTGTAGTTTTAAACATACGATAGCAAAAAAGGATAATAACATTCTAATAATTCCATACATATAATGTTTAAACGACATATTAATCACAATGCTCTCACCCAGGGCCGGATCTACCATACGGGCAATCTGGGTACGTGCCCAGGGGCCCTTGCGCAGAGAGGGGCCCTCCGTGATCGGAGTTTTTTTTCTTTCTTTTTTTTGTGCGCCATGTACGTTGCTATATAAAAATAGTACACAAGGCTTGGCCTCGATCTTGATAATTATCCAATCAGGATAAAAAAAAGTATATATTACATTATATGATCTCTTATTCATGCAAATGATTTTAAACTATTCATGTGTGACAAGACAAAAGTGTGACTGTGACGCGCGCGCACGCCAGTATCGTGCGCACAGACAGCACGCCAGAATACAGTTATCTTTTGTGCTTGAACTAACAATAACACACACAATTATGCCAAAATGTCAGTTTTGTCGAGTATCTTCGTAACATAAGAGCTGTCTTATGATGAACGTGAAGAGTTGTGAGAGAATGAGGCGCGTGTGAGATCCACGTCTCCATCAGCTGGTCTTAAAGAGACAGCAGCCAATAAATCTTTCTGTCAGTAAAGTTGATCAAAAAACAAAAAGAACAGAGAAAATGACTCACTGCTGTTGACTAAAGCTTTTTTTTTTTGCTATAATAAGGATTAGTCTATATTTAATTTATAATTTATGCAGTGCAGTTTTATAACTTTATTCAATTTCGGTATATGTCGTAGGTCTACCTGTTAGACAGGGACAGGTAAATATGACATTTATTTTTAACTCTTGTATTATTGAGACAAATAACAATATTTAATTAAAAAAATATATTATTTTAATTTGAAAACACAGTGCATTTAGTTGTTGTTTCTAGTTTGAGTTGAGAAATAGGCTACACATTTCAGCATTGTCACTAATCTGTGTGTGCATTTTACTTGAGAAATAAGCTAAGTTAACTCATGAAACCATTTGTTTACTAGATCGCAATCGCATATCGCAATATTGACCTCAATAATCACAATATGAAATTTTCCCCAAATCGTGCAGCCCTACTTTTCAGAAAAATGTATTTTGTATCATTGTCTTGTGAACTAGTCATTCAGCTTTTGATCAATAGTGATTGGAATGTTAAATCCCACACCTGGTGGGCCACACTGTGTGTGTGTGTTTTCCTTTGGAGGGTGTGGTTGTCAGGTAGGGGAGGGGGGCCCATGAGCTTCAGTGCCCAGGGGCCCCTGGGGGGTACTAATCCAGCCTTGCTCTCACCCATTTAAATCTTGCTATATATATAAAATACATTACCATCCAAAAGTTTGGGGCTAGTAATATTTTCATATATTCTGTTTGAATATTAAAAATGTAATTTATTCCTGTGATGGCAAAGTTGAATTTCAGCACCGTTACTCCAGTCTTCTTCAGTGTCACATGATCCTATCAAAATCAAGAAACATTTCTTATTATTATCAATGTTGAAAAGCTGTGCTGCTTAATATTTTTGTGGAAACAATAAACATTTTTTTTTGAACAATGTAAAAGTATACACTGCCACTTTCGATATTTTCTTTTCTTTGTTTATCAAGAATTACTTTATTTCCAAAAATAAATCTTATCCCAAATTTTTTAACGGTAGTGTTAATTATTTTGCAACTTTGGTCTTACTCAGCAACTAAGAAAATTTTAAGTATACTCTTCTATCAGTTACAATTGTGACCAAGAATAACCACTTACTTTCACTAACTTTTCTAAAATGTTTATTTTACTGGCCAATCCAATGAGTAAAATACAAATGATCACCTAGCTAGGAATACTTTGGGATCAAATGGGTTAATATACAGTAGTGACAACCTAAAGCATCCTTCATACATCAACTTCATACATCAACATCAACATACAATATACTGTATAGTCCAAAAAATAAAAATAATAATTCACAAGCAAAAAACAATGGTAAACTCCCTTTTGTGTGTGGACTGATTCTTCTGTCTTATGTAATGTCCAGGGGAAATGATCCCACAGTGGGTACGTTTTCTAATGGGTAATGAGAAATATTAATGATCATTCCCTCCCGGTCGGCTCCAACACAAGTAACTGCCACTCAAAAGCCAACCATTAAGCAACATCTTATCTCAGTCTTGTAATTGAACAAGGTTTTAAATGAGCAGCTATGTAGTGATAACATGTAAACATACAGTTTGTGTGTCTATATGCCTTGTGCTGCCAGCAGGATTCTCTTTATCTGAAGGGAGAAGAAAAGACTGGCAATAGTATAAAGGAATTGGAATTATGTGTCCGTTTTATAATGAGTACTGAATGGCTGATAGAAGAACACTGTTTGTGCTATAACTGACCCAAGAGTCTAATACTTCCACTGCATCGGAAATCGAATTCTATGCAAATATACAGTACGGCAAAAGAGTAGCATGTTCGAATACATAGTAACTATTCGAAAAACAGTAGGTGAAAAGTACCCATATAACCTACTACTTCCACCAAGATTCAGGAGTGTGCATTCAATCAATCCCATGATGCCACGGGAGAGGATTTATGAATGGCAGACTCAACTGTAGTCCACATGGCAGTAATAACATGGTGGATGTAGTACATCAATATGTATAGTACATAGAACAAACTTTTTTAACAGTCGTGAGGTAAATTCTAATTCCAATGTACTGTAGTACCTTCTCAGACAATATGCTTATACAACAGAGTATTGGGATGTAGGATATGCATAAGCAGTTTTTTCCTCTTTCAAACCCCATATGTTAAGCGCCTCCTCTCTGTCCTACTTTTTCTCCCTACTTTCATTATTTCCTTATAACAAGAAATAAACCAAAGTGAAAAAAGTGCAAGCTTGTCTTTGCATGCAAAAGTGCAACCCACCAGCTGCTTAATTTGTACCACTGCTTTCCATAACTGTTGGCGGAGGATTCAAATAAATTTTCATAATGCGGCCAAATGATTGATGTCCTGCACATTAACTTTTAATTGGGATTTTCTGACTGAGTAAAGAGAATGGGTGTTGGTGTGTTAAGGGATTCTGATTAATAGCGTTTTATTTATCTTAAGGTGAGACACTACAGGTGAATAGGGTTACATTTTTAAATAACAGATATCACCATGAAACTTCCTCAGTTGATTACTTACACAAGTATAAAAAAATATATATTATTACAAGTTTTTGAAATATGTATGTTTAATTATTTTGGCATTATCTCATTAAATGTGTGATTTTGCATATATTTTCGGTAGATAGATCTAAACATATGATAAAGCCAGGTGCTAAATTCTTTTCTCATTTGTTTACACACAAGATGAAAAAAATAAAAATTTCAGAAGGATTTCAGGATATATGCTTTCATTACCTAGGAAATCAAAATACATTGTCCATAGCCTTAAAAAATCATTTTTCGCCATTTTTTTTTTGAATAAGATGTCAAATAAATCAGGCCAGGAATGATTTATTAACAAATCCCTGTGAAAATATCTTCAAAATACTGCTAAGTGTATAACTGGAAAGTTTGGTGTACATAGGTGCTACATGGACTGAGATGTTTGTACTGGAGAATGACAAAACTCATTTTGAGAAAACGGCATTTAAAGATTTAATAGCTCTAAATGAGATTTTGTCATTAGCTTTAAATCCCCCTTTGGGCATTCACAATTGGTTACTGATAAAAAGGAAATGCCCATATTTGGGTTACATAGCGTTGTGCAGGAGACTCAGAGCTTTACAACGATACCGGTCATGACAGACTTCAGTAAACAGACGGGAACTCGGCATGTCGCGTTGGAATGCTAACTTCTTGGTAAATTCGGGAGAAACTTACCGCCGCAAGTAAACAAAATGTAATAAAAAAAAAATTCTTAATGTATATTTGTAACGTTTTCTTTATAGCAGCTTGATAGAACATATATTGAAGGAGTAAACTAGCCCAAAATCTCAAAACTGACTACTGCATGTAAAATCGATGTTTTTGCCTGCCGTGTCTCGCCTTAAGAGTGTGGCTCATCCTGATGGCTGAGTATAGCTTTTGGCACATTTATCATCATTTCCATTATGCTCTCCTTTTACAGTCTTCATAGGGAAAAACTAAGTGAGCAGACTGTAGAGAAGAAATTGAAGGATAAGTATTTCAAATTTGAGTGTGCACAATCTAAGACATTAAGATAATCAGAATGTACATTATCCCACTTAATACATGGCTGCAATTCAGTAGTCATTAGATAGACTTTTTTTTTTTTTGACTTGGTCACAACTGTCCAATCCTTATCAAGTATTACAGAAAATCGTCCAAACACCTCATGAGTGAATTGGTAGCTGACTTTTTCATAACCAACTCCTCAAACTGATATGACCTCTGAGTCACGCGGGAGCTATATATTTGTGTGTGGCAAAGTGTGTTTGTGAGGCAGACGGTGTGTTAGAGGCCAATCAGGGGGAGCCACACTCATATCTCATATTCACTCAACTGTGAGCCATAGCAGAGCCACATGAATAATTCTGGAGAAATACACTGAATCTGATCATCATAGGTAGTAAAGGGTTTTGGTAAAACTTTATATTAAGGGTCCCTTTGAAATATGTTGTAATTCCAAAGAAATTCATAACATATTGATATTCATAACATAATGCAATAGTATGTCTTTAAATTTACAAAAGAAGTTTGCCAATGGCTTATGCTTCAACACAGTCATCACCAGCAGTAGGCTGCCCTTGGAGGAAGAAAATTACAAATTCAGTATTCAGCAAGGAGGAAACGCCTTTGAGCAGGTAGAGGTTAGAGAGAGGGCCCTATCATTTGAACTGCGCCGGACTAAAGGAGGTCAGCAGGGAGACATAGATCACTCCGTAAGTCTTCATATGAAAGAGAAGTGGCAAAGCAAGCGGGAGAGAGATAAAGGAGGGGAAGACAGAGAGACGAGCCGGTCGATAGGGAGCTAGATCGAGGTTGGGGCGATTTCCCCTTGAGAGAGGAATCAAGTAAAGAACAAGCCAGCTGAAATTTCAATAATCAGATCAGACCTGCATTAGAAGGTTTAACACCATTGATTGCTTTAAACTTCATCGTGCTGTAGAGCTTTACAATGGAACCAAAAGTCAGTCTCAGGAGAGACATATCTTTCCCAAAAACTCACAATACTTGTTTATCAGAAACTACATGAACAGATGGACGCATAAAAGCAAAAGACTGTGTTGTGAGTATTTTCAATTCACGACGCACTGCTGTCAGCATCTGCCTGGCACTCAGCCACGCTATCGAGCGCCTGTAATGAAATTCAGGATCGACTAAAGCTGGAAAATGTTTAGTAAAAACTCTGGGCTAATAAAAGTCCTCAGCCTTGGAGGAGAAGACAGAATCAGTTTACCAATGAGTGTCGACACAATCTAGGATGCCCTTATTAATATCTGAATGAGTTTGTCTATATATGTGTCCAAGTCTCTTAATGTATGTGTGTGTGGTTGCATGCAATCCTTCCATGGATTAATTAAACAAAGCCTAATGCTAAATTTATCAGTGCTGAGAATCAAGGAGCTTATTTAATATAAAGAGCGACCAAAACGAAAAATGGAAATTAGGAGAAATTAGGATTTATAAAAGACATATGAGGATATTACATCTAATCTAATCTAAAAGAGCATTCACAAGGCATGGAGACAAGACCATGATATTGGACCCAGAGTAAGAAAACAGTAGAATAGGCATCAGGTGAGGAAACTGACATTACAAGGTCAAAGGGAAACAGTACCAAAGCTTTTCATCCCTTCTGTAGCATTAGAACTCACCATTTGAGCTAAGAATCTGGCTGGGATTGGGGAGTCGTTTGACAGCTGCAAAGTCCTTGTGACATCAGTCAGCACGGGAATGCAGCCAAAGTTCAGCTTGGAAGCATTGACAGAGACGGAAGGTCCCTGGCCAACACAGGACAGGAGGAGCTCCTATGGAGAAAAGGATTACACATATCAAAGATTTTTAGCGAAAATGTTGTGATGTTCCACCGAAAGAACGTAAACCGAAGACTGTGACAGAAACCGCTTTGATAACAGATCTATTAACAGCGAAGATATAAACTCTGACAAAGAGAAAAGACAGTGTACACACGAAATGATCCATTTTAATCATTTTAATGTAAACAGCGGCTGATGATTGATGATAGTGTTAATACAGAAAAAGGGAGGCTGTTTAGCGCAGCATCTCACGTAATAGCTAAAGAGAGGAACCGTCTCTTATGTGAAAATGCGGCAAGGATTCTGATTCTAAAGAGCCTTTGACACATTCTGGATCTAAAAAAAAACACACCTTTACTGTTCTTTAGCAATTTGTTATTGTAATGTACAAATGTATTAAACTAAATCAGTTCATTCTGAGATATCATGATTTTGTAACGCTTTCTGCACATCATAACAGCCAACTCTGTTTCTAATACAGGTTGTTTGCAAATATTGCATTAATCATTGACACATGCATAATTTTTCTTTTTTATTCAATACACTTGCTGTTTTAATTAAACGATATCTTAAAAATTGTTGGAACACCAACTGCAGGAAGAACATAGTCTAATTACAGTACATTTTTGCTTTCACATACATGTAATTTATGCATTTGGAAAACGCTTTATCCAAAGCGACAAACTGTATATTGCATTTAAGTTATACATTTTATCAGTTCATGCATTCCCTGGGAATCAAACCATTGACTTTGGTTCAATTGAACATGAGTAAATGTTAATCTTACATTTTTTTATTACATAAATGCAGTCTTGGTGAGCATATAAGACTTCTTTCAAAAACATTACAAAATCTTACCGATCCCAGACTTTTGAGTGCTAGTGTAAAATATGCACTTGCCGTAATGTCATAAGTAGACATATACTCACCAACGGTGGGTCTTGACGGCCTAGTATAGCAATGTGAGCTGTTTCCTGTAGGCTGCCCACTGTCTTGGCCTGAAGAACTATTGGAATCTGTTCTGTGCTGTACGGTTGGATGACCCCTCGTGCGTGAGGACTGGAATAAAGAAGAGCAGGGTCTTCCTCATATGGCTGCAAACAGAAACGAGTGTCATATGCTTGAAAACCAAAATACATATCTCTAATGTCTGACCTAGAAAATTGGAAAGGGCTGCTATAGAAAACGCAATAAATTTTACTTGATTGGGAGGAATCACCTGCGGCAGAAGTCCATAGCACGCAGGAAGGTCACTATCATTAATGAGCTCACATGATTGCTCATAGGGATGACCCAGGAAACAGTGCTGGAACTGAAGATCTGGGTTCTTGAGGACCACATCAGGCACAACACATCTACCGGAACAATCAGAGATAAGTTTTGTGCAGGGAAAACAGCACCACTTTATTTCCCCGATGAAAGTGTATTACCTAGCTTTGATTGGGAGAGCTAAAACCTCCTCTCCAACACCTTGAACATCCAGCACTAAAGCCAGATTGTAGTCTTGCACCGTGTTGGAGCAAAAGGTTAACTGAAAAACAAACACACATACACTACTGGTCAAACGTTTAACATTTATTTATGTTTTTGAAAAAAGTATCTTATGCTCATCAAGTCTGCATTTATTTGATCAAAAATACAGTAAATCATTGCGAAATATATTTTAAAATGTAATTTATTTCTGAGATGGCAAAGCTACATTTTGAGCAGCCATTAATCCAGTCTTCAGTGTTACGTGATCCATCAGAAACCGCTTAAATATCATGATTTGGTGCTTTAAAATTAAATACAATTTATTTTTATTATCAATGTACAATGTTGTGCTGATTCATATTTTTGTGGAAACAGTGTTAATTTTTTAAGTAATTAAAAAAAAAAACACATCCTTGCTAAATAAATATTAAAAGGTATTAATTTCTTTCAAAAAAAAAAAAAAAAAAAAAAAAAAATCTTACTGACCCAAAACTTTTGACCGGTAGTTTACTAAGATTTTATATCTCCGTCTTTATTTTATGAAACAACCCCACTTAAATATATCATAGTCACTATTACACATAATCACTATTACACATAATCACTATTATAAAAGTGCTTTAAGTGCTCTGAAACCTCACATATGGGATCACAGACAACTGTCACCACGAAATGTAACCGCCTGAGAAGAACGGCAAAGTACTCTCCAGGTGCGTTTCTTTTATTATTCTAACATGTCTAGGAGGCTGCCGGCCAGCTGTGTGATGCATCTGGGAATATTGTCCCATTCCACTAATACGACTAACCGCAACCCTCTAATATGTATTCTTGTGCTGAGGTCTCATTAGAGCACAGTGAGACACACTCTTGTCACAGACTGGGAGAGGCACATTTGCACACTGACAGGAGACACCCACATCCACAGGAAGCACAAAGACAGGCGGACACATCCAACAGATTAGCCCTCCAAAGTGCTGACAGCTCCCACTGATGGGAAAAGACCAGCACATGACAGGTACGCAAGGTACCTGGCAACCAAAGGAACATGGGCAGATAATCACAGCCCGAGAGAGAGAGAGAGAGAGAGAGAGAGAGAGAGAGAGAGAGAGAGAGAGAGAGGCAGGAGATACTCTTCTCATTTATCACCTTTTCCAATATATTCCACCTCCCATTTTTCTATTAATGGAATACAACAGCCCTTTTTTAAAAGTCCAAGCTGTCTGAGTTTTAACAGGGATTAAAGGTCTGCTCTGAACGGACGTTTAAGGCTGCACTTAGTTTAAAGACCAAAGTTTCTCGTCTCTAGAGAGACTGTTGATGTTTGTGGCACGGACAGGTCATAGGGAACATCTTGACAGGTCACTTCTGCTTTTGCATAGGGAAATTGATTCAAATCGCTTTGAGGTATTCAGCGAGATAATACGTTGACGGGTCGGCTTAGAATCAGAAAGAGCAAACATACCTGGATATCCATCTCAGCCATAGCATGAACTGTGCCTGTGCTGGGTGATAAGATAAACTCTTTCGGTCTTCTTTTGGTTTTGTCTCCCAGTCCCCATTCACTTCTGTTCAGCTGAGTGACCTGGTCCGTGCTGGTACTGCTCGCCAGTCCCGTGCCATCCCCGGGGATCCGCAGTCCAAAGCTCATGGGCACCACTGAAGTGTTGCTAAGGCGACATGTCAGCATTTGCGGAAACCCTTGTGTGAGTGATAAAAGATTCCTGATTACACAACTAATATGCAAAACAAGGATTAAACACTAACATTGATCCTGATTGATGAAGTGAAGAGTGCAAGTTCATTTACCAAAGGACACCTCCCCAAAGTTGAGCTCTGGGACACTGAAGTGGAATGTAGGGCCAATTAAACACCCCCTGCAAGAGATGAAGTGGCGAGGAAACTTAAAAAAAAAAAAATCAACAAGAATAAAGGGCAATGAAAATGCTGCACCACAAGTAATTATACAAAACTAAAAGGCTGTTGAGGTGAAGTCCAGTGGAACGAGGAATGAGTGGCATTGTTTTTAGATGACAAGGCAGTGGTAGTTGTGGAATGTATACATTCAGCACTTTCAGTGGTAATCCATCTTAATCAAAGGGGACTAGGCTTGTGCTAGTTTGTTTGAAAGATTTCAGCAGAGCTCTGCTTCACTCGTTTAATTAAGGTTCAGCCTGTACAGGTTCATTTAATCAGCCATAAGCTAATGATTAAAAAATAAACATTTGTTTTTTGCTAATGGTTGATTAAAGTGAAGGATGTACAATTCGGGTCAATCTTCTGCTCTAAAATCAACTCTGGTTAAGGTCAATCAATACTAGGGTTGCATCCAAATTTGCAGACCTCCCTACTATATAGTATAGTATTGTTCAGGAAAAGAGTAAGTCCAAAATTCACAGTATTCATAAAACAGTAGGCGGAGAACATACTACTTCAGGGACGATTTTGAAGTGCGCATCCACTGGACACTTTACTATCCCATGAGGCCACAGGAGAAGATTTGTAAATGGCAGTGAAGCGACACAGCTCATGCAGGTAGATCACATTACAATGACAAGGCAAGTTGTCTATCATAGACAACAGTCTATCATATGTCACGGTTGGGTTAATGTTTTAAAACTGCCATTAGTACATAACGGTGGAAAGCAATGGGGACTGGCTGGAAACTTGTACTAGTGTTGTGGAAAATTAGCAATTCAAGACAAAAGAGGTTCATTTTCTGTAACAGATAACAAGCAAGACATTTGACTTTTTCATATGTTTAGATGATATTTCATTCATGACAGAATTTGATAAGGTGATAAATTGTGTCTCTTCAGATAGAAGAAAATGATTAAATGCCTTAAACAACATACATTCAAACATTTCTATCATACTATGTACAGCTAAACCTAAAATGTAATCCTTTTGGGAGTGATTTCATCTAGTTTTTAAATGCAATTTGAAATGATTTTCCTCATGGACACAAAAGGCAACGCATACAGAAATGACATAATTGAAAATTGAAAATAAATAAATAAAGGGTTATTATATAATAAAGGGTTCATCTGTGAGGTTTACCTGAATGTGACAATGACGGGCTCAGGGTTTCCCACCACACTGAAGTGTAACTCTTCAGAGATAACACCCAGTTTGTCAGAAGAGAAGTGGACCTCCAGTGTTTTGGAGACTCCGGGTGGGATCATGCCTTCAGAGGGGTTGAAGGAAAAGCAAAGCCCCAGCACTGTACTGGGTTGCAGTAGTTTATACGCACCATTTATCAGTCCCTTGTTGCTTAGAAGCAGCTAAGAATAAGACAAAACAGACAGAGAGAAGGAACACAAAAGAAAGAGGGTCTGTAGATCTCTCCAGGTTTATGCCTGCACAGACTGAACGTCAATTGTTTCATTCTTTCACCGGTGGGATCAGTTTACGTTGTTTAATCATACACTTGGATACTACCTCAAAAAGAGGCCCATAGGGACAAATCAGACTCAAACAAACAATCCAAAACTTTCAGGACAATTATATTATTGGGATTATGCAAAAGCTCAAATAACAAAAGGATTTGGAAAGCCACAATGTTTGCATAATTCAGCATGGAGTGTATTCAAACTGAGCCAAACATTAGTCTATTTCAAGACTCAGTAATAATAAGGGCTTTTATTATTCCATTAAAACTGCTGTCGAGTCCATGCTACATTTGGCAGATTGTGAGCAACATCCTGATTAAATTTGATGTGAGATCCTGCTTGTTATGGCTTCACAGTAATCAATTCTGTGAAGGGTTCTTCTGTTACATCAATAGTTTCTTCCCACCACTACTACAGTACATGCTTTAGTCTGTGTAATGATTTGGAGGAGGTAACGCTAAGTGGTTTTGTCTTTTAGACAGCGCTGAGGGTTAAGAAGGGGGCAATAACACTTACAAACTGCAATCATTGCAGCACTCCAATATAAAATGTTTAATTAGTAAAATTTTGCACCTTTAGTGTGTTATGCAGCTGCTTAAATGTGAACAACTGAATAATAATTATTACAGGATTAAATGGGATACAATGTAACTTAAGCTCAAATTGCTTTTACCATTGAGATTAAAACAAAGAAACTACATGAGGTTTCAACAATTGTACCTTATAGCTTTGTTTGGAGCCAATGACAATTTTTCCCATGTCTAGAAAGTCAAACCTGAACTGCAGTTTTGGGCCTACACCCTCTCCTTGAATGCCGAGTGGCAACCGAGATTCACGACCTGTGTAAGTACAGAGCATTCAAATAAGAAACCAAAAAAAAGCAAAGGTTAGCATAATGAAACAGGCTATTAAATTTCACTTGCTACAATATCAACAGTCTGTCTTTCTACTGTAGGTCACTACTAATCCAAGCAACAGGAATATTGTCAGATCTTACTCAAACATGCAAATAAATGATGGGCCTAAGCACAACATGCAAATGTACTAACGCATTGTTAGAAAACAATGCAAGTGTGCATGAGCAGCAAAGCTGAAACAGTAGAAAGTGATTGTTTTTAACACAACATCTGTTATCATGGTGTAAGTACCAGTGATTTCACAGTAAACAGTCTGCTGGTAGATCCTGGCTTCCTGAGGTTTAAAGATGATGTTCACCTCTGCAGTGCTGTTGGGCCAGATTTCTCCCTTCTGTAAAACAACAGAAAGTCAACAGAGAGAACACACACAAAAATCAATTTTGATTCATTTCTACATATGTTATTAGTTATATAAGCGTAATGCAAAGTCACAAGTGTGAAAGAGAAGTTTTTTAATATTATTATCATTTAAAATGACTTTTTTTCTATTAAATTATATTTATAAATTGTCAGAAGCCAAGTAACTTCAGTCTTCAGTGTCACACAATCCTTCGGAAGTCATTCTAATATGCTTTTTATTATCAATGTCAAAAATGGTTGTACTGCCTAATATTCTTGTGTAAACCATGACACAAGTAAAAAAAAAAGCATTTATTTGAATTAGACTTTTTTTAAAGCCTTTACTGTCACTATTGAACAATTGAATGCATCATTGCTTAATAAAAGTATTCATTACTTTAAGAAACAATCTTACTGGCCCAACTTTTGAATGATAGTGTATATGAAACTAGATAATAAATGACATCAATGTCATATTATTTACCAGTAATTCATGGTAAAGTCATTATTATTACTATTATTATTATGACAGGAATGATCTGAAAAAAAGACCAAAATGTGTTTGCATGCTACACTACTCCCTGAAGCAGTGACACATAGAAAGTGGTGAAAGCCTAACAATCAGAGCTGGTAACACAAACTTCACAGGTATGATCCCAGCAGGTGATGCATCAATACTTGGGAGATACCAAGGTCCCTTATCACCACTGCGCTCTACAGCAAGTCACTTACAATTAGGGTGCTCTAGGGGGGTTGGCCACAACTGCATTGGATAAAAATGTTTGCTAAATCACTAGTGAACAAACAGCAGTGCTTGACAGAGAGTTGACGGAGCAGGTGCGATCAAGCTCTACTGCATGTAAACAGATGCTCACATCCAAGCAGAGGGGATACCGATCTGTTTTGTTTAGTTTTGTCTCTGTCTTTTCTTGTCTGAGCCTGCATAAACCTGATTTGAAAAATCTTAAGGTGAGAGTAAAATCAGAGCAGAAATGAATGGGAATCATTTTCATTTATAGCCATCCTTATAGCTGCATCTTCTTCTGTCTTAAACATAAAATGTACATTAGATGAAGGAGGTGCAGAGAGAAACGGAATCACTGCAGTATGTCTGTATGTGCCTCTAAGAGGCTGAAAGTCACAGCAAGGTGACAGAATTAACACAAAACACTGTTGGATTTCTTTTGAAGGGTATGTGATTAGTCATTTGGAAAAACAAAGTGCTGAGCTGGACTTCCTATAGATCGTGTTATAATCGACTGGCACTGTTGCATACATTCTGCCTCAACTGCAGACATGCAAAAACTTACAAAGACTCAACTGTAGCAGAAGACCAATCATTAGGTACATAACCAATGCAGAATTTAGGATTAATAGAATTTAGGGATTGCATGCACAAAGTGTTACAAGTAAAAAAATTAAAACTGCCCATTCACAATTAGAATGACCATTTAGTTAAAGCTGCAGTCGGCAAGTCTGGCAGATTGGGTTGACTAAGCCAAAATTTTGAATGTTTACAACTCCCATGCCCCTCCCCCACTACCAGCGAGCACCCTCCCATCGAGGTCGTGCTCGTCAGTGCGTGTGCACCAGATTTTCTGTGAACGCGTCCGTCTCTTCAGCATCGATCAACACCATGGACTCGGAGGTAGGCTGCCCTGGCTAATCTACCCATAGATAGCAATAACCGAGGAATTGGAAGCTTGTTAGTAGATTTTCTCTCCGCCATCACGCTTCGTACAATCTTCAGGCGAACTTCAGGCGTGTCGTGTGCATGTGATATTGTAACGTGCGCGAGGGAGGGGGATCTGTGGGCTGTGCACGACCTGTGATTGACAGTCAGATCTCAGATCTCCCCCCCTGCGCTGATTGGACCCGATGATCCGGGAGCGGTGGATTTTTGCAAAACAAATAACACGCTCCAGGTGGAGTTAGAAGCTCAGGTTTTTTTCTAAAACCACCTTATTTATGTTGTTGTCGGATTATAGTGTCGATTTCACTGAATATGATCAAAAAAAATTTGCAGACGGCAGCTTTAAGTAAATCACATTTAACTCTCACCCACATAACAAATGCTCGTGTCTAATTAGAAACAAGCTCAGTATTTTTTAAATTGCTTGGCTGAGTGAAGTGATGTCTAAGTTTGGTTTCCACCATATGTTTAGGCATATGGTTATACGGTACAAGGACATTCTAGGTTTCAGATTTAATTGCTGGTTATGCAATATTGCATCGGGGTAAACTGAAATCTAAAATCCTGAAGCTTGTCATGTGTCTAGTTGTAACTAACACACCAGGGGTCTCATGATGATGTCCTGGTCATCCAGAGACAAAAGTTGCTGCTGGGTTTGCACAAGCCCCTCCTGGAGGGTATGGGGAAACTGCGAAAGACAAGCTCGCAAAGAAGGATCAGTGTTTTCTGTCAGAAACTTCTCCATCTCATCATCCACTTCTTGATGCAGCTCTGAAGAAAGCCTACAAAAGAAGAAAGAAAACAACAGAGAATAAGAGAAAAATGGACAAACACAGATTGACACATTCATAATGTTAAAAGAGTAGCTCAATTAAAAAAAGAAAGAAACTTCCGTCATTATTCATTACCACTGAAAATGAGTTTCACTTGTCTCTCGGTTTGAAAAACAAACAAAATGCACCTCAGATGCTGTCAACAGAATTTTTCATTAAGACGTGGGCATGTCACCTCACTTGAATTTAGGATAAACTATAAAGATTTTATCTTTCCAAAAGTATAGTTAAAAAACTTAAATTATAGCTACAATAAAAACACTTAAAGCTAATAGAGGTTAACTAGTCAAACCTTAATTTGTCCCGTCCCTCTTCCTCCTCAGTGGCAAAGTTCTTCCACTGGTAATGCACAATGGAATCACTCCTGTTCATTATTGCCACTGTCTGGTAGGTAGCTAAAGAGATGTAGGTTTTCTCCAGCATCACACACTTCTTGCCCAATCCGACATTTATATCTGTGGAATCTCCATAGAGGGTGATTTGGATGTCTTCTCCTAAAAAAAAAAGGAGTCATAAGGTTGAAAGATATATCAAAGTAAAAGGTTTGTATGAAGACAGTCTACTGTTAATGCAAGACTTACAAGTGATTATTTCTACAAGAGTATTGATGGGTCATTCTCATGAAACCATCCATTCATTTGTCCCAACACTGTTACATTTAAAATGTTGTAGGGTTGAATATTATGAAGTTGAGAGCAAAAAGGGCTAATAACAAGCGTAACTAGCACATATCATTGTGGCACACAACATTATTTAAAATTCAAAATATAAAAACATGATTTTATTCAGCTTAATAAGGCCAATAAAACAATTTAAACAATGATGGTCATTTAACTGAATGACAGCAACAACAAAAAGGACAAAGACAAAATTTGCGTTTTTTCATAACATTTTTCATAAATATTAGGTCTACATGAAAGCAAAATGTATAATTTATAAAAAAAAAAAAAAAGCCTGATGTTTTGTATTACAGACTAAATGGAGTTAAATCTACAAAATAATGTGCCTTAGTTCAGTATTTTGCTTTGTTAAATGAGTAGTAAAGAATGGGGGCACAAATGGGGGATCAATGGCACGTTTTTAGAAATAGAATCGTCTTATTCCCTAGCAAGCATAAAAGATTTACAACTAGGCAGTTGTACGACTGGAGCTGTGTGATCTTTTTTAGTCACCATGGTGGTGGCGCTACATGTAAACAAATAGAGGTCTGTATTCTGCGTTTGTTACCATGGTGGAGCTGTGTGCTGCAATGATTGTGAACCTGGTCCATCAGGACAAGAGTTCCCCAATGAAATGTGGTCACATGACCTCGCCAAAACCAATCAGAAGCGAACAAAAAACACATAAAATTCAAAACAATAGCTCAAATCAGAAGAGCTGCTGGCTTACACATATTTACCTGCAATTTGATTTGTTTTACTAGTTTGGCTACATTCAAAGCAGGAGCTTCATGCTTAGTGGACTATCACAGCCCTGCCTTGTCCATAATGTCAGCGCACTTACTCATGCACCCACACAAAGTTGAAAAAAGTATTCAAACGAAACATAAAACAGCAATTGTTTTCACTATAAAATGATATATACCAGGTAAACATTGATCTTGGACTATAAATCTGCTCTGGATATACTGAATTGCATTTGGAATATGTAATATGATTGTGCTGACTGACAAACACAATGCTGGGGAGGAGGGGCGCAAATATATGAGATAATTCCTCAAGACCAAGTAAACAAATCGACAGCAAAGAAATCCATCAGAGGTAAACTGATGTATAATGAAGAGAAACAAAATTTAGCTGTTACATTTATTGGCTGTTTCAGCACGCTTCAAAGCCCAAAAATCACAAGCGCATGCTTTTTTCACTTTACATATTGCATGTTAGAACATATGCATCACAAATGTTTTTGTCTGTACGTATATGTACAACGTTTGCAACTCTTGCACACATTCTAGAGAGAATACTTTTATTTTTCTCAGCATGTGTCTCTCTCTGATGACTCTATTCTGAAGGGGCTCTACTCCTGGACACAAAAAGACAGGTCACCAGAGGCATTTTAGATTGTTAAGACATTCCCCACCCATCGAGACCTTTATGGTATGGATATATTTAACCCCTCACCTGTTTGTCTTACACTGACTGTCTTCAATGCTAAATAATTCAGTACACCAATCAAATTTTACATAACAATTGATTTTAGTTTTTAGAGTTTTATTTGTTGCATTTATTTAGACAAATTAACACATAATTCTTATATATGGCCATTTAGCATTATAGACAAATTTTAAAGGGATAGTTCACCCAAAACTGAAAATGTTGTCATCACTTACTCAAGTTGTTCCAAACCTGTATGAATTTCTTTCTTCCGTTGAACACAAAATAAGATATTTTAAAGAATTTTGGATACAAGTGTCACGATCAGCCACGCACTACATTTCCCTTAATTCAATGCCTGGACTCATCTTCACTGATTGCATTCACCTGTGTCTCGTCACCCTGTTAGTCTCCCTAGCCTATTTGTACCCTGTTCACTCATTCACTCTCCGTGAAGTTTTGTAATGTTGTGTTCACTGTTTCAGGGTTAGTCCCTCGAGCCCTCTGAGTGTTATCTCAGTTTACTATGATCATCATGAGTGATCTCAGTATATTCCTAGAGTATAATTGCTAAGCCTTTCCAGTATCTGGATTTGCATATAGTGTATAATAAACCTTTTGTGTCTTGCATTCTCTGTGTCCTCGTCCTTACAGTGTTGTGACAACAAGACAGTTGACAGAAGCCTCCAGTTGATAGTATATTTTTCCTACAATGGAAGTCAATGGCTACCGTCAACTGTTCGATTACCAACATTTATTATCTTTTGAGTTCAACAGAAGAAAACTCATACAGGTTTGGAACAACTTGAGGGTGAATAAGTGATGACAATTTTTGGGTGAACTATCCCTTTAAGCAGTGCATGTTCATTGATAAATGAGATCATTGTAGTTTTCCAAACAGAGGATGACAAGTAATTTTAGTCGGCACGCACGCACGCACGCACGGACACACACAGCCCTATTTTAACGGTCTGAAACGCAAGTAACTTTGTGGGTGGGTTTTGGGCGCTGTTGCTATTATACCGGCGGGATAAATGACTCTTGCGCCCGACGCAAATCTAAAATGGGTTGGTCTGAAGTAGCTTCATTCTTCATAGGTGTGGTTTGGGCGTAATGTGAAATAAACCAATCAGAGCGTCATCTCACATTCCCTTTAAGAGCAGACGCGCTTGTTCTATAGCAGATTCCTATTATAACGGCGGATTATAACGTGCGTCTGTGGAGGGAAAAGTCCGCTGTGCGCGGGTGCAAAATAGGAATGATACATGCGTCGGTGTACAAAGTCAATTGCGCTGGGTGCAAGATAGGGCCCACAAAGTTTTCACAATGCAATCCCAAATACAATAATTTCCCAAATACAAACTGCAAATAGTTAGGTTATTGAGATTTAACCGGAAAAAATAATAATAAATAAAAACAGCGTCAAGCTAAATGAACTAGATCAATGAAAAAAAACATACATAATACTATGCTTTCACCAAATGTTTTTCTGTGCTGTACAGTAGAGACTAAAGAGTGTGAGAAAGAGGAGACGGGAGCCTGAAGCATTTTCTCTGTAGGGGCTGATCCAGTTATGCAAGCATGTCTCCTAGCAGAAGGACTGCTGTTATTCAGTGCACATTTTAAACAAGCAAATGTAATTGCCGCACATCTGATGTACTTGGAGCAGAAGAATTTGCATTTTATGTTTAAGCTACAACAGCCTTGGAAGGAGAGCAACGAAGCTGTATGGGGGGGAAAACTAGACTTTATGAAAGGAAAAGACAGACAGAGACAGTGTAAGAGAGAGGGAGAACTATAACAAACTGACAGACAGACAGAGAGAATAACAATATTGGTAGAAGAAATGAAACTGCCATAATGACATCCTGAAGATGATAGGCAGGTCCTGTGGCTTCTTTCTTTTCTTCGCCCCCAGTCTTACCCTTTCATCTTTTTACTCTCTCCACTGATTAATTTGCTGTAGAAATAACTTTTCACAAATGAGCCAGAGACATTTAACCTCTGTCTCTATGCATGAAGCTTTGAGCAAAGGAAATTGTGTCTTTGATGGGACACTGCATCTGCCAGCAGGCTGAAGGATTGTGGGAGCTGTTCAGAAGAGAAATGGGAAATGAGGAAAGCTTTCATAGAGCTGCAGATTGTGTGTGTGTGAGATGTCTTCATCAGCTCACTCTTAAGTGCACCCTAAAAAGCCTGCCAAGATAGGGGGTGTTCTCCTTCTTGATGAGGAAAGTGGTCTGCTTATATCATAGAGTATAATATAGATACACATTTGGCCCTCCTAACCAAAGGAAAATAAACCGTTGTGTGTTTGTTGTCTCAATATGAATTGTGTTAACCTGCAAAGACGAAGTGAAATGCCTAATTGAAATTTGGTCGAACAAACATATTTTAGAACAACTGTCCAAAACACTTAAAATAAAATGATTCCAACTGAAGTCCAACTAAAATTAAAATTGACCCTATTTACTTTGTTAGCGCATATTACTAGTCTTGTGGTGAACAATTAATCTGTGCAAGTTAAGACAAAAAAAAAAAAAAAAAGTGTTTCCCGTGGTTATCTTAAATCAAAATCTGAAAAGTAACTTCCGGTTTGGAATGGCGTTCCTTTTCTGATGACGTCAGTTTGATGGCTTTGGTTGAAAACGCTTAACCACTCCCCTCAAACCATTAGTCTGCTATGAGCGAGAGATGGAGAGGAGGAGCGCTAAAGTCAAACCCTGCCCTCTGTTCAATATTCCATTTCACTTGGAAATACATCACAGCACTGGAGAAAAGTCAGTTGCAACTTCCGG